>NC_084619.1:46497954-46797954 GCF_033978795.1 Nerophis ophidion
TACTGAAGTACTAAAAGGGGTGTCCTGAGACGATATTGCTATCAGACCAATATCAGCAAAAAACAAGTATTGGAATATATCTGCATGCATGCAAACGTCCGATATAAGCTCCGATACAAGCAGTCTTGCAGTGTGTCAATTTGTGCAAAGCTGGACAGCCAGGTAACATCGAAATGTCCTCCAATAAACGCACACGGTTGGTCTTTTCTTGTATTTTAGTCAAATCCTTTACAAAAGGTATACATGTTAGGCTATAGGCTACCAGAAGCTAACAGCTACACAACAGGTAAGCACACAATAACACACAAACTAGACATATGTGATAAGTGTCCTTAAATGAACAATATTGCAGTCTAAACAGCACATTTGTCAATATAAACAAGTATCAAATAATTTTCCTGTTCTTGCATATTGCTTACACAATTAAAGTCTGCAAGGCAGAAGCGTATCAGAAAGCATCCAGAAACAAACATGTCTGCATCACTCAACTTACTACTGTACGTCGTAGGTTTAACTTAAACTACTGTGGCCCCTGGTTATTGTAGCAAAAAACCCAATTACCAGTCCACTTCAACTTAAAGACAGTGTACGTCCATTGCAGATGTTTAATTAGTAATACCGTAATTGACTAACCATAGAGCGCACCTAAAATCTAAGTTGCACCCACATAATTTGTTGTGCATTTAAATTTGAACATATACGGTATAAGCCGTGAATACATCTGCACACCACAGGTGTACGCATGGAAACAAAATATTTACACACACACTTTTGTTTATTCACAAACTTAACAAAAGACAGTGCCTGTAACATGGCATATGATATAGCGTACCACATAAGTCATCTCAGCTTGTGTACCCAGAAACAAATCTATAAATTAGCTGCATAATTGTATAACTTGCAGAGTTCAAAGTGTGGGAAAACATTGGAGACCTGTAGTCCGGATACTATGGCAGGTTTTCCATACCTACCATATTTCAGTTTGAGTAATTTAAATACAGGGAGAATGCTTAGAGTACTGACTAGTGAGTAACTCTGTACTGCTGGTATGTTATGTCAATCAACTCATCAAGTCTGCTTATGTAAACGGGAGTCCACCTGTCCGAGGGACGTCAACCAAAACATGTTCCACTGGAGTTGCTCAAAGCAGTAAAAGTCGCTGGAGTAAAAGCACCTAATTCACACAATGCTAAAGAAATGAGAGAATGGGCCAAAAGGTAAATCACCTGGTTTGGTGTCTTTCAAAACTTCTGACAACAGAAACAGAAAATGCATATCAAACTGGAGTGCTTGCTAAAACTGAGCCTTTACTGACCTGTCTGGAGAGGAACAGCGGCTCCTGTAGCTGATCTGGCAGACACCAGAACTCATTGTCTAAGTCCCCACTAACACATTTGGACTGAGGAAGAACACTTGTTGTACGGATGAAAGCACTGGAGGATGAGGGTTGTGAATATTGAAGCTGGCCTCCATCCTGGTGACAATTCACTACGTCTTTGCCTGTACCAAAGTCCAAACTGTCCCCACCAACACAATTGGACTGAGGAAGAACACTTGTTGTACGGATTAAAGCACTGGTGGATGAGGGTTGTGAATATTGAAGCTGACCTCCATCCTGGTGACAATTCACTAAGTTTTTGCTTGTACCAAAGTCCAAACTGTCCAAAGACACCCCAGCAGATTGCGTAAATGAGTGCAGATCTGAGGAACGGATTTTCTGATCACCACTCAGCGTTTCCAACATTTTTGTTTGTATGTTGCTGCTTGGGCTAAAGTTCAATCCAGACAGGCTGGTAAAGCTACAACAGTTGTCCAGTTCAATTCCAGAATCTTGCAAGTTCAGGTCTGTTTTTTGGAGAGAACCTCCGTGGCGGTCAAAGTTATCCCATTCACTGTCAACCTGTCCAGGCCTGAGAGGGTAGGTGTAGTCGAGTAGGGCTTGGTACTCCCTGTTTGGATTCCAGTCTGCAGTCTGCCTATTTGAGATTGGGTGCATAGACTTAGGGATAGCACAGTCCCAATAGTTTGCTTCATATAAGGACATATCTTGTCTACTTGACGACACTTCTAAAGAAGGTCTTTTGAGCTCTGTTTGGCGACTGTTGGAGTAAGAACGAATAGAGCGTGGTGTGTAGGTGGGGTTGTGACCAGTAGATGCCATTTGCGGCCTTAGAGGACGCTCCATTTTCTGGAGCTCAAGGAAGGAACTGGAGAAGCTGCACTTAATTGGTCTTCTTCTAGGGAAAATAAGTGGAGAAAAGGAAGGTTCTTCGTATTCAGTGCAGCCTCTGAGCTCTGAGATAGCCAGCGGTGAGCCGCATGTTGCTTTCAAGTTTGAGTAAACAGAGGTATTGCTGGGACAGAAGCTGTAGCTCACTGAGTCCTCTTCTGACATAATCTGGTAATTCGTGTTGGTGGAATGCTGATCTTCATCCATTCTCTTGTCACCTATATATGCATATTTCTCCTAGGGCAAAATAAAATACAGAGAAAATTACATTTCAGGTATGAAGCCCAATTTCATAACTTCCGGTCACACAGAATGTTAAGTGGTGAGCTTAGAAATAAAAAACTAGGGCTGTAATGGTACAGCATCCTTATGGTTTGGCATGTACCTTGGTATTAAGGTCACATTACGGTTAATTATCGGTACAGTAAGGGTATAAAATACAAACCATGAAACTACTTAGCCAGCAATACAACATTTTAATGAATTTAATGTTTAATGATGAGTACACTGTTATTTACTATCCCGGGCCACTAGGGCCACATCTAGGGTGGACTGCAACATACAACAGAGAAAAACAACTTTTTGACAAAATGCTCTCTCTTACAGAGGCGGAAATTTTTGGAATAGATTTTGCTACGTTTAAATTTCACCTAAAGGAGTTTCTAATGTCCGATCAAGGGGGCAAGCATAATCCCAAAGAAGTGTAACATACAACTTAAGACGATACATATAAGCCAATAAGGGTTATTTAAAATCAGACACCTTAGCACTTTACTTCATTCATTGCAATTAATGATGTAATAATGAATTGTGTGTTGTATTAAAAATGCCATGTGCTATAAAATTTGCAAATGTTTATACTTTTTCACGCAATCTTAGATCTTTACAATATTTTACAGTTATTTACCATGTTTATTGGCTATTTGTAATCATTTGTTGCACTTTATCGTGACTACGTGCATTTCGCTATTGCACTTTAATTTCCAACTAAGCTAAAGACCCTATTCTCTCATGTGCTTAATCGAAAAAAAAATCTGACTGCAAATCATTCTCCACTGGGATCATATTATATGTTTTTTTACATTTAAACACTTCCTTGTGAGCTAAATAACATGTAATGTTGTTTTTTTGGTCAACATTTTGCGTAGATTATGTTTTACAGACTATCTTTCAGCCGCTTTCTGATCGTTGCTTCAGAATGCGCCGTTTTGTGGGCGCTCCTATTTATGTGCCTCCACTTCAACTGAGTCTTCTCCCCATCAGCCATAATGTAATTTTTAGCGCTTCCATATCGAGTCTACTGACTGATTTAAGTTCGAAGTATACCCTACTTGGTATCCAGCTTTTATAGCAAGCTTCATTAATAGTATGTCCCTTGAGAGGATTTGCTTTTGTATTTAGTTGCCTGGTAATGGCTGAAATAACATTTGATTTTGTTTAAATGATTCCTGTTTGAAAATTACATTTTTAGACATATTTTATCAACCTGTTTTTCCTGTAAGCAAGTTAAGGCTGGATTTGGCAGCTTGTGTTTGTTGTTCTTATACCTTTAATTTGAGATATTGAAACTATTATATTATATGGGTTGTATTGGTAATTCTTAAGATCCCTAAAAAGAAAGAAAGTACCAGCACAAATGTACTGTACAGTGGAATACTGACATAGTATCTTTTTTCCTTTGAAAATATGTTTGAACTTTATTTCTAAGAAATTAGGAAAAAACAACAAAGACAAAATACTTGCCTTCTGTGTGTGCTTATTTTGATGAGTCTTCTTTAAAATGGATGGTTGTTCGATGGAGAACAGAGGCTTTCTGATCACATAGCACCTGTTATTCAGACACCTGGAAGTCGGCGCTATTGTAACATTTCTACATGTCAGCACTTTCTCCCATTGTTTGGCTTTCTCATCCTTCGTATCGGGTTCTGTCGTTCGGTTCAGGGTTTTCCCTGGTTTATTTTCTGCAGCATGCATCTTCCATGGGTTACATCCATCTGTGTTTATCGGACAGAATGGCATCTAGGAAGGTCCTAAAATGGCATGAATGCAAAAGAAAGATATGGTATGATTTTTAAAAACTGACACTTTTTTTCTTGTTTACTCAAAGTAACATTTTTTATTTAAAAAAAAATAGACCAAGAACACCAATGGCTAGTTTAAGTTACCATTAGGGATTAAAAAAAAAAAAAAGGTTTTACTAATGTCCATATTTTTCACAATGACAAGTAGGGATGTGTCAGTCTATAGGCCTGTATAGGCCCATTTTGTTAAAAAGTACGTGATCACCTTTGTCGATTAACGCCGAAAACTGCTGATCCTCTCTGGCTGTGTTTATTTTTGTATCTTCGGATGACAAGCGGCTAGTGACGAATTATGTGTCTACATACACAATATAGCAATGAAATGATAACTAAGTGATACATTCCAAAATAATAATACAATTTACAACAAAATGCCTGTGATGTGGTGGCGACTTGTCCAGGTGTACCTCGCCTTCCGCCTGATTGTAGCTTGACCCCAAAGGGAATAAGTGGTGGAAAAATGGTTGGATGGATGTCATAATTAGTGCAGAAATACACAGCATATAACAGTGGTTCTCAAATGGGGGTACGCGTACCCCTAGGTGTACTTGAAGGTATGCCAAGGGGTACGTGAGATTTTTTTTAAATATTCTAAAAATAGCAACAATTCAAAAATCCTGTTTGAATAAATGTATTGAATAATACCAGACGCGGGTCACTTGGGCTCCCCTCTGGAGCCAGGCCCAGAGGTGGGGGAAGGTGGCGAGCGCCTGGTGACCGGGCCTGTCTCCATGGGGCACGGCCGGGCTCATCCCAAAGAGGCAAAGTGGGTCCCCCCTCCAATTGTTGTTTCCCCCCGGCTAAAAGCCTGCACGTTGGTCTTAAACCAAGTAGACGAGGGTAGTTTCCCTCCGCCTTCGGGTTGGGGGACGGGTCCTGACTGTTGTTTGTGCTTACGCACCTAACAGCTCAGAGTACCCACTCTTTTTGGATTCCCTTGAGGGAGTACTGGAGAGTGCTCCCTCGGGTGATTCCCTTGTTCTGCTGGGGGACTTCAACGCTCATGTTGGCAACGACAGTGAAACCTGGAGAGGCGTGATTGGCAAGAATGGCCGCCCTGATCTGAACCATAACAAACACAATGTTCAAACATAAGGCTGTCCATATGTGCAATTGGCACCAGGACACCCGCTGCCTTAGTTCCATGATTGACTTTGTAGTTGTGTCATCGGATTTGCGGCCTCATGTTTTGGACACCCGAGTGAAGAGAGGGGCAGAGCTTTCTACCGATCACAACCTGGTGGTGAGCTGGCTCCGATGGTGGGGGAGCATGCCGGACAGACCTGGCAGGCCCAAACGCATTGTGAGGGTCTGCTGGGAACGCAAAGCAGAGTCTCCTGTCAGAGAGAGTTTCAATTCCCACCTCCGGAAGAATTTTGAACATGTCACCAGGGAGGTACTGGACATTGAGTCCGAGTGGACCATGATCCATGCCTCTTTTGTTGAGGCGGCTGATTGGAGCTGTGGCCGCAAGGAGGTTGGCGTCTGTCGTGGCCGTAATCCTAGAATCCGCTGGTGGAAACCAGCAGTGAGGGATGCCGTCAAGCTGAAGAAAGAGTCCTAACGGGTCCTTTTGGCTCATGTTACTCCAGAGGCAGTGCATAGGTACCGACAGGCCAAGCGAAGTGCGGCTTCAGCGGTCGCAAAGGCAAAAACTAGGACATGGGAGGATTTTGGGGAAGCCATGGAAAACGGTCAACACAGTGGATGGGGAGGATGGTGTGCTGCTGAGGATGGTGGGCCACTGACCTCTACTGTGGCTGTTGTGGATCGGTGGAGGGAATACTTCGAAGACCTCCTTAATCCCACCAACACGTCTTCCTACGAGGAAGCAGTGCTTTGGGGAATCTGTGGTGGGCTCTCATATTTCTGGAGATGAGGTTGCCAAGGTAGTTAAAAAGCTCCTCAGTGGCAAAGCCCCGGGGGTGGATGAGATCCGCCTGGAGTTCCTTAAGGCCCTGGATGATGTGGGGCTGTCTTGGTTTACAAGACTCTGCAACATTGCGTGGACATTGGGGGTGGTACCTATGGATTGGCAGACCGGGTGGTGGTACCTCTCTTTAAGTGTTCCAACTATCGTGGGATCACACTCCTCAGCCTTCCCGGTAAGGTCTATTCAGGTGTACTGAAGAGGAGGCTACGCTGGATAGTCGAACCCCGGATCCAGGAAGAACAGTGTGGTTTTCGTTCTGTTTGTGGAACGGTAGACCAGCTCTATACTCTCCACAGGGTCCTTGAGGGTGCATGGGAGTTTGCCCAACCAGTCTACATGTGCTTTGTGGACTTGGAGAAGGCAGTCCTGCGGGTAGTGCTCAGAGAGTATGGGGTATCGGACTGTCTGATTGTGGCGGTCCGCGCCCTGTATGATCAATGTCAGAGCTTGGTCCGCATTGCCGGCAGTAAGTTGGACCCGTTTCCAGTGAGGGTTGGACTCCGCCAAGGCTGCCCTTTGTCACTAATTCTGTTCATAACTTTTATGGACAGAATTTCTAGACGCAGTCAGGGCGTTGAGGGGATCTGGTTTGGTGGCTGCAGGATTAGGTCTCTGCTTTTTGCAGATGATGTGGTCCTGATGGCTTCAACTGGCCAGGATCTTCAGCTCTCACTGGATCATTTTGCAGCCAAGTCTGAAGCGACTGGGATGAGAATCAGCACCTCCAAGTCCGAGTCAATGGTTTTCGCCCGAGAAGTTCACGAGTGAGGAAAGAGTGGATCGTGAGATCGGTGTGGCATCTTCAGTAATGCGGACGCTGTATCGATCCGTTGTGGTGAAGAAGGAGCTGAGCCGGAAGGCTACGTTTTCAATTTACCGGTTGATCTTTGTTCCCATCCTCACCTATGGTCATGAGCTTTGGGTTATGACCGAAAGGACAAGATCACGGGTACAAGCGGCCAAAGTGAGTTTCCTCCCCCGGGTAGTGGGTCTCTCCCTTTGAGATAAGGTGAGAAGATCTGTCATCTGTGCAGTTCCTCCACATTGACAGGAGCCAGATGATGTGGTTCGGGCATCTGCTCAGGATGCCGCCTGAACGCTTCCCTAGGGAGGTGTTTAGGGCACACCCGACCGGCAGAAGGCCACGGGGAAGACCCAGGACACGTTGTGAAGACTATGCCTCCTGGCTGGCCTGGAAACGCTTTGGGATCCCCCTGGAGGAGCTGGACGAAGTGGCTGAGAGGGAAGTCTGGGCTTCTCTGCTTAGGCTGCTGCCCCTGCGACCCGACCTCGGATAAGCGAAAGAAAATGGATGGATGGATGTGTTTAACATCACAGTAACTAGAGTTGTAGGTATGCAAACATTCGTTGACGTTATTGACAAAAATAATTTATAAAATTTGTCGCCAAAAGATTAAGTTTGCCGATAATGGTGACATCCTCGCTCGTGTTTTTCCAGACTGAAACGAAGAGGCACATGACTGTGCGACCACTACTGAGCAACAGGAAGAGAAAAACACAGCGAGTAAAACCAAATATAAATATCTGGCTCGGTTTTCAAAGTAATTATGTTTTGTTGTTATTGGTGCAATTTTGTTTAGAGAATTAGCATTTACTTTCATCAGCACTTTGCCTGTTCTTGCTTTTGAAGGGAAACTGCACTTTTTTGGGGAATTTCGCCTATTGTTCACAAACACTATAAAAGACATGATGACGATTTTTTTTTTGTTGCATTCAAAATATTATATAAAAATCATCAAAAAAAATTGGGGACTCGTTAAATTTTCCCAGCGACCCACTCAAATCACTCCGGGGACTCTACATTGAAAATCCAGCAACATCCTTATACCTGTGCAACGATTAGTAAGAAGGGTGGCTGTGTAACTATAGCAACAAGCAGTAACAAGTGCTACCTGTGTAACCATGGCAACAAGCAGTAACGTGTGCTACTGGTGTAACCATAGCAGTATATCAACGTCAATCATTATTCATGAGAAGACATTATATGTGATGTGGCAGTGCAGACCAGTCTAACATAAAACTATAACCACAACACAAATCAACGACAAGTCTGAAAATCTCCACAAATGATGAATACAACATTTACATTAAGTAGTTTGCATAGTTGTGGTGAAATAAAACATACAATATACTCTCCACAGAAACAATGCAGTTTAGTTAGACGTCACTACTCACGAGACCTGTTCTTCTAGACGTCCACGGAAGTGCGTCGCGACGCCGGAAGTTGACTCCAAAAGGTAAGGAGTGAAAAGTACGATGAATGAAGCACTCTTGGCTGAAGGAAGTCCCTTTGGCCAGTTAATGTGTTTTGGGTTGAAACCTAATTTTTTTGCGAAGAGGCCTCGCCATTGTTGTTCAGCCCCCTTGCTTCGGGCGTGCTGCGTTTACGTGTCGGTGTCACGGTCCTAAATTTACACGAACCTCCTCTTTTCTATAGCGACAGTCATCGAATACGATTGTAAATACACACATAATCAGCCGTCCATTCATTTTATAGACAAGTTGTCGTCTTAAATGTCGTTTACAGCCGTTGGATTTAGGCAAAATATAGTTTGTAGACTTCGCCGGTCACAAATGCTGAAAAATACAAATATTTCTGTCGGCACTTGAAGCTCACGCAATATACAAGTGGCGCTTTACTTCTCTCTAGCGTTAATGACTGGCAAGTGCACATTTTTAAAAATTATAAGGCATCAATTTTGAATCACGGTCTCGAAAGTATTTGCACTATTGTAAAATATATACTGTCCGTTTGGGCCATTGATAGCAAATACTATTAAAAATGATGTAACTGGTCGGATACAGTAAATGGCTGTCCAAAGTTTAGAAATATCAAAAAAGCGTAATGAACGCGTTGAAATGTTGAACTAATGACACTAATAATAATGTTAACTATTATAGACCTACAGGCAGTTGATTTCGTTAAATATACACACACACACTACATATAATGAATTTCATTTAATTTATAAAAACATATGTAGGAATGTATAAGAATATGATTATTACACTTAAAATAGATAATACAAATGTGTTCCAACACAAATTAAAAAAACAAAAACGTGTTTGTATTTATTTACATTTTGTTTTTTTATATGATACAATTTTTGTTTCTCCCAAGTTGACCATATTAAAACATATCTGACAGTGTCAATTTGAATTGGGGATCATTAATTTAATCAAGACACATATTCTCTAAAAATAGTTATAATTTGACTACCTTTCAAGCTACCTTTATAGCTCAATTTTATGAAACAGATTTTAATGAATAAAACATGGAATAATAACTCAAACATGCCAGGATGTCATCTTTTTTTATAGTTTGTCTTAACATTCAAACATGTGGAGAGGTTTACAAAGATCAGTTTTCAGCACAACCGTCTTACTCACCTGAAGCACAATTAAACATCAGGATATAATTAAATATGTATATATTACATATATTTCAGATGCATCAGTCAACTAGAAGTCCACACAGCGGCCCTTTCTCTCCCAGTCTCCATAACGTGTGGGCTCTGGACCCCGGGGACCTCCTTTTTCCTTTGTCACAGGGTTCACATCATCTTGGAATCCTGGGGGTGACAGATGTCTAATGTGACTTTCCTTCTGAATTGTATGTAGTTTCAGAGTTTCCAAACTTACAAAAAAAAGGTGATAAAATAACACAAAAAATAAAGAAAGAAGTTAAATACAGGATGCGACTCCGAAAAGAACAAGCACTTGAAAACAAACAAAAAGATAAAGAAAAAGAAGGACTTTATTGACTGCAACTGAAAAAAAAAAGACCAACTCCCGCAAAGCTGTTTGGAGATAATCGCCAATGTAACAAAGCAAAAATATAAAAGTTAAAGTTAAAGTACCAATGATTGTCTCACACACACACACTAGGTGTGGCAAAATTAGTCTCTGCATTTGACCCATCACCCTTGATCACCCCCTGGGAAATGAGGGGAGCAGTGGGCAGCAGCGGAGGCCGCGCCCAAGAATCATTTTTGGTGATTTAACCCCCAATTCCAACCTTTGATGCTGAGTGCCAAGCAGGGAGGTAATGGGTTACATTTTTATAGTCTTTGGTATGACTCGGCTGGGGTTATGTCACTTAAGTCTCAAATTCCTGCAGCTGTGATATGTTTCAGCACTCCCGCGACCCCGCATGGGACTTGTCGCAAGCAGTAGAAAATGGATGGATGTGGTATCAAATTACAGCTCATTTTGACGTTTGGAAGGGGAACATTTTTTTATAAAATTGTGGGGATCCCAAAAGTATAAACACAGCTGCAAATGGGTAAGAAAGGTCGGTTTTAAATAACAGTACCCCGCCGTCCTGCGATTAGGTGGCGACTTGTCCAGGGTGTACACCGCCTTCCGCCCGTTTGTAGCTAAGATAGGCACCAGCGACCCCAAAGGGAATAGGCGGTAGAAAATGGATGGATGGATGGGTGTACGCCGCCTTCCCCCCGAATGCAGCTGAGATAGGGGCAAGCGGTTGAAAAATGGATGGGTGGGAGTGCATAATTGTGTTTTAGCAGATTATCTCGATTAGAGAAATAATGGACAGCTGTAGTCCTGTAAATATTTTTATTATATATTAAATATATTTTTGTGGATAATATGTTGTTATAATTGTGTCATAAAGGCATGTATGATAATATAATTTTATTATCATTTTAAATGCAATACCTTAATGAATAAAATCTAATGTTCAGCACATCAAACATAACGACTAAACAAAATACGATGTCAGGAATGTATTCACGGATCCAAAACACATATGGGAGTTTTTTTCTCGCCAACTAAGTAAAACAACTCTTACTTTCCAGAACATCCTTGGTCTTCTCTTCTTCGTTGTTATCCAATCGCCCTTGAGGAGTTTTAGCTTTCTTTAGGGGTTCTCTGTCTTTTGCTAACCCACTGCCAGCCCGGAACCGCCCTGAACGGAACCCCAAATAAGGCAATCAATCAAACAGTCAATCATCATTGCAGACTTTCATAGTGTAGTCTGTACGACTAAAGGAAAACGTACACACTATGTAAGGTTATCTTGTTAACTAAAACAGTAAAACAACCGACCTGTTAAGGCTGGTCCGAAGACTGGACTCTTCGAAAGTAAATGTTTGCAGCTTAAAACACAGAACGACAAGCGAGACATTTGATGTTGATTAAGATAACAACAATTCCCCTTCAAGCTTAGACAGTCTTGTCAATAAACAAGAACCTATACTGCGCATGCGCACATCGGCTGCCATCATGGCGGCCGATCAAACATGTAAGGTACGCGGTCAGGGACAAAATTTGTGCGGTTAACGAGATACATTTGAAACCGAGTCATATATGTCTGATTTACACGCAATGCAATTCTTTTACTTGGTAAATTTAATACAACATTGGATATGTATTATCTTTGCGTACCTTCATCGATAAAATGTGCATTGTCTTCGGAAGGCTAAGTGCTGTGGATATACTTGACCAATATAAAACACAATTATTTTCAACATATACAATTGCAAACCAACCTTAAACATCTTACTGTCTCTTTTGCCACTAAATGGCTACTTTGCATAATGTGAAAAAACAACAGATAACCAATGGTGTGAGTTGTTGGAAATGACGTCACTCGTCACTTCGGCTGTAGACAGCTTGTTCTAGAATTTCCGTAGCATTTCCGCTGCGGATTTGGTGGTTTCCGTGGCTGATATGGTACATAAATATAATTTATGATTGTTACAACAATGTGTGTGTGTGTGTGTGTGTATAAATATATAATACATTAATAAAAATAATAACTATATATATATATATATATATATATATATATATATATATATATATATATATATATATATATATATATATCATCACAATCATAAAACATATATATATATAAATGTGTGTGTTTGTGTGTGTGTATATAAGCCCTTGGTATGTTTTTATATTGTGTTAAGTCACGCACAAGAATTAAAAAAATAATTTCAACCCAATATTTTCTCAAAGGCGAGCTGTTTCGTGTGGAGCGCTGACACATATTCAACACTAGGTGGCAGTCTAGGTATCCATCCGTTTATTTCCTACAGCGTGCCAAAAGTAAATACCACCGAGTAATTTGTTGTCATCAATATTTCTATTTTTACAATGACAAATAATTGTATTTCAGTTTTCCTATCGAGGGATTTTTGAAAAAAGCAAAACAATTCATTCATTCATTCCCTGTGTCCACGAGAGCAGTGCTCACTCACTTTTTAGGTGATAATATTATAAAACTGGTGCGAGAAGATGATGATAGTGTGCATGCATTTTATCGTCCCAAGTTTGTTCGTGGCTAGCAAGGGAAATTAAGAAGTAATTACAGCGTGTTTGAACCAATGTCTTTAATGCCATTGTGGAAAGTTCGGAAAGGTTCCTTTGAACTGGAATCCAAACTGTTGGAACCACAAAATTCTTCACGCACACAACACACACAAAAGGCACGTGGTGAATTAGCATGCCTGGAACCAAAGAAATAATAATCTTAAAATTTAAGAGTTTATTAATTTTTCAAGTGTATCTGAATGTGTTTGTGGCCCTGCCGCATACTTGCCAACCCTCCTGGATTTTCCGGGAGACTCCCGAAATTCAGCGCCTCTCCCGAAAACCTCCCAGGACAAATTTTCTCCCGAAAATCTCCCGAAATTCAGGCGGAGCTGGAGGCCACGCCCCCTCCAGCCAGTGGCGGAGCTAGACTTTTATCCTTGGGGTGGCCAAGGCTATTTCAGGGGGTCCACAGACTATAACAATTAATTTTTTTCTTGACTTATCAATTGCAATTGGAGCGGCAAATGTTGAAATGTACATACTAAGCACACAGGAGATGAGATTTATGTATATATAATTTGCAGTTTATTAACAATGCAGAAAATGTAAAACACAACTTGGCAACTTAATTACTGAACTGAGCATGTGACTGTTTCTGTCCATGCTCTGACCTGGTGAAGATGGGCTGTGCTGTGTTGTGAGTTCTCTCTCCCGACTAGTCCCAGGAAGGGAGCTGCCATCTCTTTCTTCTGTGTCTAATGGAACTACATTGTATAAAAATGAAAATATTAGTGTAAGCAAAATTAACATACAACCACCATCAAAAAACAACACACATCAGTAACCAACACTTCAGAACATCTAAAAATAAACATGTCTGTCTATCTGTGTTGGCCCTGCGATGAGGTGGCGACTTGTCCAAGGTGTACCCTGCCTTCCGCCCGATTGTAGCTGAGATAGGCGCCAGCGCCCCCCGCGACCCCGAAAGGGAATAAGCGGTAGAAAATGGATGGATGGATAGGGGTTCCTACACATTTGAAATTTCCAGACCCTAATTCGCAGACTTCTCAGTAAAAAAAATAATCTAAAAAATAATCCAATAATTTGTGACATTTGAGATGAGTATATCATGTGAATAAATTATGCAATTCATCATGGAAATCATTTGTTATCATTATTGAATTTGTATGCCATTAAGTCACCAAATTATTTCCGGAAGATTGTAGATAGGTAGTGTATGCAAAATAATTAACCCACAAATCTTAAAATAACCCAGATAAGTATAAATATATTTCCATACAATTGTTTCCATCTTCCATATTACTACAGACCTGGAAATGTAGAAATTCCAAACGGTCCATACTAGCGTAGGAACCCTGTAACTTAATATTACTTAAGTGAGCATGTCCCACTTCCAAAGACATGCACCTGGGGATAGGTTGATTGGCAACACTAAATTAGCCCTAGTGTGTGAATGTGAGTGTGAATGTTGTCTGTCTATCTGTGTTGGCCCTGCGATGAGGTGGCGACTTGTCCAGGGTGTACCCTGCCTTCCGCCCGATTGTAGCTGAGATAGGCGCCAGTGCCCCCTGCGACCCCGAAAGGGAATAAGCGGTAGAAAATGGATGGATGGAAGTGAGCATGTGACTGCTTCTATGCTCTGACCTGGTGATGATGGGCTGTGTGCATCACATTCTCTCTCCTCCTGACTCGTCCCAGGATGGGAGCTGCCAGGACTGCTGGCAGACCTGAATCCTGGCTGTTTGTCTGCCTCATCTTTTCCTGACCCTGACATGCTTCTTTTTAAAAAGAGGTCATAAATCTTCTCCCCCTGCCTTTTCATTCTCAACAGACCCTATGAAAAAATAAGCCAGTCTTGTTAACGTTACTCCAGGCAAAACTTACAATCACACAGTGTTATTAAATCTCCACTTCAAGCCTAAAACATGTCTGGGCAAATAAACCACTGTAGACCTAAGTTTAATATTCAGACTTTTCAGTTAGATGACAGCAGGCTAACTTCCATGTGAACGTTACGTTACAACAGAGCATGAAACAGCTAGCTGGCTGGCTGATTCTCCGCTAGGTTCATTCCTCTAGAACAGTAGTTCTCAACCTTTTTTTAGTGATGTACCCCCTGTGAACATTTTTTTAATTCAAGTACCCCCTAATCAGAGAAAATCATTTTTGGTTAACAAAAAATTGATACAGAAGTAAAATACAGAACTATGTCATCAGTTTCTGATTTATTAAATTTTATAAGAGTGCAAAATATTGCTCATTTGTATTGGCTTTTTTTGAACTCTTTGGAGGAAAAAAAAGATATAAAAATAACTAAAAACTTGTTGAAAAATAAACAAGTGTTCAATTATAAATAAATATTTCTACACATAGAAGTAATCATCAACTTAAAGTGCCCTCTTTTGGGATTGTAATAGAGATCCATCTGGATTCATGAACTTAATTCTAAACATTTTTTCACAAAAAAAAAAGAAATCTTTAACATCAATATTTATGTAATATGTCCACAAAAAATGTAGCTGTCAACACTGAATATTGCATTGTTGCATTTCTTTTCACAGTTTATTAACTTACATTCATATTTTGTTGAAGTATTATTCAATAAATACATTTATAAAGGATTTTTGAATTGTTGCTATTTTTAGAATATTTTCAAAAAATCTCACGTACCCCTTGGCATACCTACAAGTACCACCAGGGGTACGCGTACCCCCATTTGAGAACCACCGCTCTAGAATCATTGGAGAAACACGTAAATATAAATAGCGACCCAAATGAATTAAACGAGACGTTAGCGGCTGTTGGAAGCAAGACGCCATGATATGTAACATTAACGTTTGCTTGATTCCGTGGCTCTCTGCTTGTAGAAAAAAAAAACTTCTATTCAAAAAAGTTATTTTAAACAGTGACTCATTAGGACACCACCGTAAAACTTAACCTTCTCGTCGTAAAGAATCCTTCTTTTTCTTTGTAGCTTCGTTGATCTCTGGCTCTCCGGTCTCCAGCAACGATAAGCGACTCCAATTTAAATCTTCCTCTTCTTCAGTGGCGATTCTTCTTCTCCCCTAATGAACGTGGCTCGCAAGGCTTTGTGGTACATAGCGTAAACTACTGTACGGGAGGGACTTAGCAGTCAATAGGCTTCACTGATTTAAAAATGCAACTGGCTCCTTCCGACAAGACGTGCGGTGCCGCGATATGTCAATCATCTGGGGTGGCACCTGGGGGGTCCAATCAGATTTCAGGGGGGTGCAGTGCTACCCTGGCCTCCCCTCTAGCTCCGCCCCTGCCTCAAACTCCATGAAAACCTGACTCAGCCATGTTGTGACCCTCTTAAACAGGACAATACTGCCATCTACTGTACATATAATAGAATAGAATGTAAATATATTCTATATATATTCTACATTTAAGTGCAGTCAAGGAACATGCATTAGGGAGTCTGTTCTGAAGCCCACAGTGAAAAGACGTAACTTCATCACGTCGCCTGGTTATTGACTCCAACCCAATATATTACACCGTCGACGAGCAAAATTAAGAAATACGGTTGCAAGTTCCAGAATGATTGAAAACAAGAATTTCAGTTTATCCAGGAGGGTTTGAAGGGGAAGGGGTATGTTGCCTGTACATTTTGTAGAACAGACTTCTCCATTGAACACGGCGGCCGAACAGATATACTCAGCCATGAACGGTCAGCGAAGCACAAAGCGTCTGCAGCGCAGCATCGTTCACAACCCAGTATTATGGGCCACCTCGCAAAATGGAGACCCGATGGTGTAACTTATGCTGAGACAAAGATGGCTATGCTGATAGCTGGAAGCAACATCCCGTTCTCAACATATCCGTGACATATGTTTCCGGATTTGGAGATCGCTCGCCAATACGCAAATGGCAGAACAAAGGTTACTCAAATAGTGAAAGGTAAGTGTTGTTGTTGTTTTTTTAGTAACCAGCAAGCACAGTACAGTTAGTAGAACAAGTGTGTTTGTATTACTGTGTATTTGATAGGTGCCGTCGGAAATTCAACTATTTATTTTATTTATATATATAAAATTAAATACATATATATATAGCTAGAATTCACTGAATTTCAATTATTTCATACATACAGTATATATATATATATATATATTTATGAAATATGTATGAAATACTCCAGTTGGTGAATTATACTCCTCCCCTCTTAACCACACCCCCCACCCCAACCACGCCCTGCACCACGTCTCTGCTCCACCCCGACCACGTCCCCCCACTCCAAACTCCCGAAATCGGAGGTCTCAAGGTTGGCAAGTATGCCCTGCTGTCAAACCAGCACCAGTAAGGTTGTCTCTGGCGAACGATTGTACTTACATGAAATCTTCCTTCAAATCGGATGCAAGCTCAGGGAGACAGAGTTACATTTCCAAGTTACACACATGCAGGAGTGTGAAACTTGCCAGAACACTGAGTCGAGAGCAAGTTGTTTTGATTGATTGATTGAAACTTTTTGTGGAAGTCGCTTCCTTTCGGGTTCTTTTGGCCACCAGTCACCGACATCACCACTCGTTTTCAAGGTTAACAATAATGTTTATTTTTCAATATATCGTGCAAAGTCCTTAGGTGCTTTTTAGTACATGAATGGTTTTCCTTCAGAGTGGTCTGTCTTGCTCTCGCTTCCCTCGTGCTTCGCCAACTGCCAATAACCACCGCCTCTCCTTCCCGACTGCTGCCTTTAACAGAGCGACAGGTGATTAGACAAACACCCTCAGCTGTGTCATCTACGCACCTGTCGCTAATCTCGAAGCCGGTTCTGCCACACCCCGTTTCGCTGTAGGTCCGCAGGCCACGCCTCCCACACTTTTATTCGTAGATTGTACAGTACAATACATCCATCCATCTATCCATTTTCTACCGCTCATTCCCTTTTGGGGTCACAGGGGGCGCTGATGCCTATCTCAGCTACAATCAAACGGAAGGCGCCGTACACCCTGGACATACTTGCCAACCCTCCCGGATTTTCCGGGAGACTCCCGAAATTCAGCGCCTCTCCCGAAAACCTCCCGGAAGAAATTTTCTCCCGAAAATCTCCCAAAATTCAGCTGGAGCTGGAGGCCACGCCCCCCTCCAGCTCAAACATGCTCAGTTTGAAGCTTGAAAAGGAGGATTGTAGGCGGATCTGATGGCATTTAAAGTCATTTTTAAAAACGACTGCTAATCCTCTTCCTTTTTGACTGGACGACTGCGGAGAATTAAAGTAGGAACACTCTGGAAGCAGAATTTCATTAAGAGGGGTGGACTCACCGGCTCTTAGCCATGTTTCCGTCACACAGAGGAAGTCAAGTCCCCCGCCCGCGGGAAGTGAAGAAATCCTCCAGGATAAACGTTTTGTTTGTCAAAGATCTTGCGTTCACAAGACCGAACCTGGCGGGGGCCAGCATGTCAAAGGGCGCAGCTAATCCGGGTGGGGCCCGACACACAGCCCGCAGGTGGCGGGGGAGAGGAACCACGAGGCGGGAAAGGAAGGCAGATGGGAGGAAGCCGGAGTACCCGGAGGGAACCCATGCATTCACGGGGAGAGCATGCAAACTCCACACAGAAAGATCCCGACCCCGGGATTGAACTCAGGACTACAGGACCTTCGTATTGTGAGGCAGACGCACTAACCCCTCTTCCACTGTGCTGCCCGAGTACAGTACATATTCCGTACAATTGACCACTAAATGGTAACACCGAATAAGTTTTCCAACTTGTTTAAGTCGGCGTCCACGTTATACAATTCATGGTACAAATATATACTATCAGCATAATACAGTAATCACACAAGTTAATCATCAGGGTCCACGTGAATCAATTCATGATAACGATCCCGTTGTCTCGGAGCAGCTTCTGAGACACTAACCTTTGCCACCATGGTGGAAAATAAACTAAGTTGGTTTCGCGTAGCATTATCACTGGATAAAAAGAAATGTCCAAGCATGTTACACACAAACACACACACACACGCACACAAACACACACACACGCACACGCACACACGCACACACACACACACACATGCACACAGACTGAGCAGGACGGCACAGAAAGCTTCAATGTAAAGTAGGGGTGAACAATCCACATGTCGTACAAATCAATACCTAATATGATATTAGTGTATAAACGATACAAAAGTGAGATCGATATCTGTCTTTTTTTTCTATGTATTAGAAAATCATATTTTTGGTTGTGTTTTTTATTGTTTACAAAGTCAGGGGGTAAGAGTCTTAAAAACAGGAAAGCTTTGAGAGCAAATCTCAAATTATTTTAATGTGAGCCAATCATAATCATAACTTTTCTGCACTGGTCATTTTATTTTGTTAAAAAAGTATATGTATTATTAAATATTACACATTGAATATGTAATATGATTTACAACAATACTGGCACATTGTAAATGTAATAACGCAAACTTTATAAAAATGTGTTATTTTGTTTACCTTAGTCACTGAGCTTTAAAACATTTTCACTTCCATAAACTATTGTCAAACTTCAAAGTATCGGATCGGGACTCAAAATCGGATCTGAGTTTGAAAAATCTAATCGGGACATCCCTGCTTAATACTAGAGGTGGGAACCTGACAATTTGATTACAAGTACAATTCAGAGGCTATGATTTGATTATGAATGAATGATTTATTTTAGGGCTGTCAAACAATTCAAATATTTAATACTGAATAATCACATTGTGTTCATAGTTAACTCAAAATGAATTACAAATAATCGCAGAGATATAATTTTTTGTCATTAATAAGTGTACCCTTGACAAATAATTTTCAAGTTTTTAACACCATGACTGGACAATTAGTTTTCTTCAATGAAATGTGTTCTAAACCAGCTGTGTTTTTACCACCAAGGCCAACTTTTAACTTTTAGTGCGCACAGTATATACAGTATATTATTGTCTCTCCTGACTTATTATTCTACTTGCTAATTTCCTCTTTATAGCTGGTTACTTTCTACTGTAATGTGGCCCCATTGGCTCCTTGTTGAAATGCACAAAACATTTATTATTTCCTTGTTTCACTCCTTCACTCCTACAATTCCTGTAGCTGACCACTTGATTATTGGGCTCATGAAGTAGCCATATTAACTCCCGATATACAAATATACAGGCTTCACGGTGGAAGAGGGGTTAGTGCGTCTGCCTCACAATATGAAAGTCCTGAGTAGTCTGGGCTTCAATCCCGGGCTCGGAATCTTTCTCTGCGGAGTTTGCATGTTCTCCCCGTGAATGCGTGGGTTCCCTCCGGGTACTCCGGCTTCCTCCCACTTCCAAAGACATGCACCTGGGGATAGGTTGATTGGCAACACAAAATTGGCCCTAGTGTGTGAATGTGTGTGTGAATGTTGTCTGTCTATCTGTGTTGGCCCTGCGATGAGGTGGCGACTTGTCCAGGGTTCAGGGGTGCCGAAAAGGGGGGGTAAAGAAAACAGATTCTAAGGGACCATGATGGAGGGGGGCCCAGAGAGGCCCCTAATGATGATGAAATTATATGAACTTGTGTGTCGGGGGCCCTGTGAAGATTCCGTTCATGGCCCAAAATCCCAAGCGGCGCCCCTGCCAGGGTGTACCCCGCTTTCTGCCCGATTGTAGCTGAGATAGGCACCAGCGCCCCCCCGCGACCCCAGAGGGAATAAGCGGTAGAAATGGATGGATGGATACAAATATACAGTCAATACAATAATACAAAACACAATTTTCTCGCTCCTAATTTTCATGGGAAGAACCTAAAGAAATACGTTTTCTCAAATATTGTTGACAAATATATGTCAGTGAGCATTTCTTCTTTGCCAAGACAACCCATCCATCTCACAGATGTGGTCCAGCCAAATGCTGATTAAACAGCATGATTATTGCACAGGTGTACCTTAAATTTCAATATAAAATGTGCAGTTTTTGTGACGCTTGTGTGGCATTGTAATGCCGGATTGGTTCTTCCGGGGATGCGTCGAAGCGATGAACACAACAAGGTAAGTTATAAATGGATTTATTAAATAACAAAAGGCTAGGAACAAAAACACTGCTGTAAAGAGAAGGCAAACCAAAAACAGAAAAACAATTCATCAGCATGTGAGCTGGAATAAACAAATGGCTTAGCGTAAAAGCTAGCGAGAATATACATACAAAGATGAAGGTCGAGAGTCGTCACTGTTGCGCGTGGGCAAATTAGGATCCGAGACTGAACAAAGAAAAGAGGAAAGCTTATATAGGGAGAAATCAAGGAGAACCAGGTGTGTAGAAAACGAGGAGCAGGTGAAATCAATGTGTAACCATGGTAACGGACTAAACAGGAAGTAAGTGGGTCAGAAGAGAATGAAACAAAGATGGAAAAATAAACATGTGAAGATCTGAGTCACAGATCGCAACAGTATTCCCCCCCCCAAAAAGACAGATTCCAGATGTCTCAAAGAAAACAAAAACAAATAAGAAACAACTTGAACCCCCTCCCCAAAAACAGAGTCCACAAACGAAGGGAGGGCGGAGGGAGGCCACGGTGGAGGGTCGCCAAGTCGTGTGTCCCCGAATCCACCGAGGACAAGTCAAGTGGCGGCGGCGGATGGAACGCCGCTGCCGAACAAGTTTTGGCGGGCGACCTCGAAAAGGCCACATTAGTGGCCGCCTCGCAGGATGAGGTGCCCGGCGAGGCGGACGACCCGGGCACGGCCACATCCGTGGCCGACATGGAGGAGGGAGTGTCTGGCGAGGAGGATGACCTCGCAGAGGCCACGCCCGTGGTCGACGTGGTGGACGACGCCTCAGCACCGAAATCCCAGCAGGCTTGGAAGCAGCAGACGAGGGTGCGGGGACTGCAGCCAAAGCAGGCCCGAGTGCAGCTGGCGAGGATGATGCGGGTGCTGCAGCCGCAGGAGTCGTCGGAGGCGGCCTGGGAGCCGCAGGAGTCGTCGGAGGCGGCCTGGGAGCCGCAGGAGTCGTCGGAGGCGGCCTGGGAGCCGCAGGAGTCGTCGGAGGCGGCCTGGGAGCCGCAGGAGTCGTCGGAGGCGGCCTGGGAGCCGCAGGAGTCGTGACTGGTGTGAGCTCCAGCCTCATCGTCGGCGCCGGTGTGGGCTCCAGCTTCTTCGTCGGCGGTGCTTGGCGGCGCGGAGCTGGTACCGGCGCTTGGCGGCGTGGAGCTGGTACTGGAGTAGGCTCCAGCTCTGGAGCCGGTACTGGAGTGGGCTCCAGGCTAAAGTCTGTAACTGGTATGAGAACCAGTTCTGGGTCGGAGGCTGGTGTGAGAACCAGGTGGGAGTCTAGTGCTGGCTTGAGAACCAGGCTAGCAACATTTTCTGGTGTGAAAACCAGGCGAGAGTCTAATTCTGGCTTGAAAACCAGGCGAGAGTCATGTGCTGGTGTGAGAACCAGACTGGGAGCAGTGCAGAACACCGGTGGTGGAGGACGTGCTGGAGGTAATGACCTCGCGAGTCCGAACACCGGTGGAGGAGGTCTACAAGGCCGTTGAGACTTGGCCGGGGGAAAAACAGGTGGAGGAGGTCTACAAGGCCGTTGAGATTTGGCCGGGGAAAAATCAGGTAGAGGAGATCTACAAGGCCGTTGAGACTTGGCCGGGGGAAAAACAGGTGGAGGAGGTCTACAAGGCCGTTGAGACTTGGCCAGGGGAAAAACAGGTGGAGGAGGTCTACAAGGCCGTTGAGATTTGGCCGGGGGAAAAACAGGTGGAGGAGGTCTACATGGTGGCTGTGGTTTAGAGGGTAGTATCTGTGCTACCTCCGTAGCACAGCTATAGGTCATAGCCCCTTCCTCCAGACGGGGATCCCAGACCCGTTCCCTATGGTCAGGGACTGACCTTAAGGGAGGGTGGTGGGAGGCTTGGAGGCGGGCCGACTCCTCCCCTTTAATTTGTCCAGAATTTCCTTTAGAAAAGGGAGGAAACACCTTGGACTTGGCCGGAGAATGAGGTTTTAAAGGAGGTGTAGGAGAAAAACTAGGTGACTGAGGTTGACTAGAATAATAAGAAAAAATATCCTGATAATTCTGTATCTTGTCATGAATGTTATTGATATTCAAAAAAGGTTGGGAATGAGAATTACTGTCCACAATATAAAAATCTTCTGAAAAAATGTCATCAACAGAGGCCGGTGTTGCGTCACCGGTGGGCGTTCCCCAATTGACGTCATCGCTTGTGTCAGAAAAAGTGTCATGGCAGCTTAAGGAATGATTTGAAAAAAAACAAGCAGGATTACCGGTAATGACGGGTGAATCCTGGACGGGGTGAAACTTGCTGTGTCCATGGGGAGGAATAAGTGGTGCTGGAACATTACTGCCGTGCGGGGGGCCTCTCCACTGGACCCCCCGCCTCTTCGGGGCAGCGCGAACGGCTTCGGAGGGGACTTCAGGCCCACAGTCAAGTCTTTCCTGCTCCCAAGCCACGAGCTCCAACCACAAACCCAAGTCGAAGGGTTCCTCCCGTGGTTTCGACGCGGAAAAACATTTTGATGCTCGGATCCTACTGTGACGCTTGTGTGGCATTGTAATGCCGGATTGGTTCTTCCGGGGATGCGTCGAAGCGATGAACACAACAAGGTAAGTTATAAATGGATTTATTAAATAACAAAAGGCTAGGAACAAAAACACTGCTGTAAAGAGAAGGCAAACCAAAAACAGAAAAACAATTCATCAGCATGTGAGCTGGAATAAACAAATGGCTTAGCGTAAAAGCTAGCGAGAATATACATACAAAGATGAAGGTCGAGAGTCGTCACTGTTGCGCGTGGGCAAATTAGGATCCGAGACTGAACAAAGAAAAGAGGAAAGCTTATATAGGGAGAAATCAAGGAGAACCAGGTGTGTAGAAAACGAGGAGCAGGTGAAATCAATGTGTAACCATGGTAACGGACTAAACAGGAAGTAAGTGGGTCAGAAGAGAATGAAACAAAGATGGAAAAATAAACATGTGAAGATCTGAGTCACAGATCGCAACAGTTTTATCACACGGCACAGAGCCATAGATCTTGCAAGTAGGAGCGTCTTGATCTGGCATTGTTATTTGTAATTGGATATCGGTCCGATATAGAAAAACTTGTATCGGAGTATACTGGCATGCATAAAAAATGTATGATATAAAGACCTAGTAGGCACAACACATGAAAACAACGTTGAATTAGGTCCTGACTTTGAGCAACTCAAACCTAACGTCAGAACAATATGCTTTTTGACAACGTTTAATCAATGTTGGGTTCTGACGTTGATTTGACCATTAGATTTTGGTCACTTACCAACCAACAACGTGGATCGAATGTTAGACATCAATGTTGTCTGAAATTACAACTACAACTATTTTGCATCATTGTGTAGAAGTCAGTTTTAAGAAAACATATATGTATAATCAATGTTGTATCAGTGTTTTGTGCCTGCTGGGGAGACCATTCCATGCTCCACTTCAGCAATTTTATACAGCAGCGCTGAAATCCACTGTATAAAGCCCACGGGATGACAACATCAGCCGGGTGCTCGAAGTAACTAGTACAACTCCTCTAAAAAAATATGGAATCACCAGACTTATAGGATGTTCATTCAGTTGTTTAAATTTGTAGAAAAATAAACAAAAAACTGGCCCTGCGATGAGGTGGAGACTTGTCCTGGGTGTACTCCGCCTTCCGCCTGAATGCAGGTGAGATAGGCTCCAGCGACCCCGAACGGGACAAGCAGTAGAAAACGGATGGATGGATGGATAAAAAAAAAAAACAGTTAATTTTCCTGAAGGAACTCTCCTGAAGGAATCAATAAAGTACTATCTATCTATCTATCTATCTATCTATCTATCTATCTATCTATCTATCTATCTATCTATCTATCTATCTATCTATCTATCTATCTATCTATCCATCCATCCATCCATCCATCCATCCATCCATCCATCCATCCATCCATCCATCTATCTATCTATCTATCTATCTATCTATCTATCTATCTATCTATCTATCTATCTATCTATCTATCCATCCATCCATCCATCCATCCATCCATCCATCCATCCATCCATCCATCCATCCATCCATCCATCCATCCATCCACCCACCCACCCACCCACCCACCCACCCACCCACCCACCCACCCACCCACCCACCCACCCACCCACCCACCCACCCACCCACCCACCCATCTATCTATCTATCTATCTATCTATCTATCTATCTATCTATCTATCTATCTATCTATCTATCTATCTATCTATCTATCTATCTATCCATCCATCCATCCATCCATATATACATTAAAAATACATTCGATTATTTACATTAGGTTATTTACAATCCAGGGAGATGGGATGTGAATGGAGAAGGGTATTAGTAAAGGGTTGAAGTTGCCTGGAGGTGTTTCCTGGAGGTATTGTGGTGCATGTACAGTAGATGGCAGTATTGTCCTGTATAAGAGTGTCACAACATTGCTGTTTATGGCAGACAAACTGCTTTACGGTAGACGAAAACGTGACTGCTGTTGTTGTGTGTTGTTACCGCGCTGGGAGGACTTTAATGAAACTGCCTAACAATAAACCCACATAGGAAACCAAGAACTCGCCCTCGATCATTCTACAGTTGTAACGTCATTGGGCAGACACGCTGTTTATATTGTGGGAAAGCGGACGTGAAAACAGGCTGTCCTCACTCAGGTCCGCATGGAGCTGGAGGGAGCGGGGCCTCCAGCTCCGCCTGAATTTCGGGAGATTTTCGGGAGAAAATTTGTCCCGGGGAGTTTTCGGGAGAGGCGTTGAATTTCGGGAGTCTCCCGGAAAATCCGGGAGGGTTGGCAAGTATGTGCTACTCTCACAACAATCAGTTCACAAGTTGGTTAAATTGGCCGGGATGCATTCAACCAGCATTTTGGCGCTCTGAAAAGAGCAGAGGAGGCAAGTAAAGACAGTGTTATTAGTCAGCTGCAGACTGTGTATTACTTGGCCAAAGAGAACCTCCCCCTTGTCAAAGTTCCCAAGCCTGATTGAACTGCAAAAGTCCAACAGTGCCAGCATACCGGCAGTTTATGGCCATCGCAAGGCCAGAGATGAAATGCTAGAGGCATTGTGTGCCACTGTATTAAATGACATTGAAACTAACTTGCAATATTATAAGTTTGTTGGCATTATTTGCAATGAAAGTGTAGATTTAGCGTTTTTTAAACAACTGATAAACTACATACAGGTGAGAATATCCATCTATCCATCCATCCATTCATCATCTTCCGCTTTTCCGGGGTCGGGTCGCGGGGGCAGCAGCCTAAGCAGGGAAGCCCAGACTTCCCTCTCCCCAGCCACTTCGTCCATCTCTTCCCGGGGGATCCCGAGGCGTTCCTAGGCATGCCGGGAGACATAGTGTTCCCAACGTGTACTGGGTCTTCCCCGTGGCCTCCTACCGGTTGGAAGTGGCCTAAACACCTCCCTAGGGATGCGTTCGGGTGGCATCCTGACCAGATGCCCGAGCCACCTCATCTGGCTCCTCTCGATGAGAATAATCAATGAAATATTTCATATTTCCCTGGTACTCGATTATCATAATTTCATGACCGAAGCAAAAACATTTTTACACTTTTATACTGAAATAAATACACTTCCAACTTCCATCCATCCATCCATTTACTACCGCTTATTCCCTTTCGGGGTCGCGGGGGGCGCTGGCGCCTATCTCAGCTACAATCGGGCGGAAGGCAGGGTACACCCTGGACAAGTCGCCACCTCATCGCAGGGCCAACACAGATAGATAGACAACATTCACACTCACATTCACACACTAGGGCCAATTTAGTGTTGCCAATCGACCTATCCCGATGTGCTTCCAACTTATTAAATATAAATACAGAAAAAAATCCGTGAGCAGTAAAGTTTAGATTAATGAAAGAAAAAATAATGTGATTGACTATGGATAAAAATGTGTTTTTTTTTTGTTTGTTTTTTAACAAAATAAGTAACGTTTATGACAACCTTTTTACAAAACACGCTATAGAATGTGAGATATAACAGGATAATACATATATTTATCATTTGCTTTCAAAACTATTACAAAATAGTGGGACTCTAAAAATTTAATGTGGGATCCCATTTTTTATGAAAATTCCTAGTGCCAACACTGAAGAGTACTGTTTGTCACTCGCTAGGTCCATGCTAGCTGTTATAATAGCCAGTGGTGGTGCAACAAACCACTATTGGTGTGCTGTAGTCTTTTTTGTTTGTTTTTCATGTTTCCATAATTATCACTCAGAATTGAGTAATTCCATAATGTTTTCACTCTTCTTGATCTAAAAATTAAATTGTTACTGACTACTACAAGTAATTTTGTTGATTTATTTGAAATGTTTCTTAAAGCCAGAAAGTTGCCATTTAAAATGATTATAGTTTTTGTGTCATGTCTGTTATCTGCTTTCTTTTTCAACATTAAATGACATCGTCCAAGACTGGTGATTCTACAATTTAGTGAGGGGTTGTAGGAACGAGGTGGGCCGCATGGATTCCATTTAAGTTCCAAAAAGACGTTACAGCTGAGCCTGTCACAAATGCAGATTTGGTGCTTCCGGGTCGCCCTTGCTAATAAAAAAATGTTAATGAAACTGATAACTCTGCTTCACAACACAACACGAGGGGATCTGCGTTGCAAGGGGGAGGGAGTAGAGGTAAATATTAAAAATCAAAGAGAGGTTTACCCTCCGTCACGCATTTATTCCGTAATCAAATACAAGCAGTCACAACAGTATTCGCCATGCAAGTGAGAGAGGAGATCCGCCACCACAAGCCCATGGAAGGTGCATTACTACAATGTGCCAAAAATCTCAAGCAGCGTGCAACCAAACCTTTATCACTTCCATAAGTGCGAAGAAAACACAGCTTCGAGGCACTCTTCTGTCGTTTGGCAACACTTTGAACATTGCTTGAACTCTTTCACAGGATGGAATAGCGTGCTCGAGGGCCATTTGAGTAGCCTTTGAGTGCTACGCTGCTGCTCTCTAGTGGCACATGTGAGAATGACTGTTCATACACATTTTCAGAAATAATGGTGATTCCAACTCCCGTATCCATTTCCATATGCACTTTCTTTCCATTCACGTCAAAAATGGCCTTGTATGACTGTCGGCAATCGCCACTTGCATTGAACATGGAATACATGAGAACCTCATCTTCTACTTCATCAACTTGTACATAGCCAGTTACTTTTCCTTCTTTTCGTTCACTCCTCCTCTACCCCCTTTTCTCATGCTTTCCTTTTGATGGTCTCCCAGACCTGCATGCTTTCTGAATATGCCCAACTTTAGAACATTTACGGCACTTTGCATTTTTGTAGTAACAGTCACTGGCGCTATGATTTGTTCCTTTACATCTATAAAATTCACCTTGCTTTGAAGGCAAGCAAAATCTTTGTTCCTCAGTTACCTTGTGAACAGATGCGGTGACATTTTCTCCTTTCCTCAAATGCTGTGCATCTCGGTGCACTGTCTCCATGATGACGGCAAGCTCCACAGCTCTCGCAAAAGTCAGTCTGTCGTCTGAGAGCAATTTGCGTTGGCACGCCTCAGAATTGACACCGCTGACAAAACCATCACGTAGAGCTTTAACTATCCTGTCTCCGAAATTGCACTTAGCAGCGAGATGACGCAGCTCAACGGTATATTCTGTAGCCGTCTGGTCATTTTTCTGAACACACTTACGGTACTTGAAACGCTTGGCTATAACCAATGGCTTTGGCTCATAGTAGTTTGTCAGAATGGCCACAACTTCATTAAAAGTTTTGTCCTTTGGCTTGCCTGGTTGAACCAGATTGTGTAGAAGTCCATATGTGGCCGCTCCGACTGAACTGGGGATCTTTTTGTTGTCGTCGACGTCATGTGCTTCAAACAGCAACTCCATGCGCTCAACGTAGGCTGGCCATTGTTCTTGTTTTGGCTTAAACTCGTCCGGTCTTTGGGAAAAGTACACCATTTTCACTCATCTAAACCGATTTACTCGTCGCCAAGAATGTGGTGTACTCAGACCTGAATAACGAAGCGATACACACGTTTAAACACTTTATCTCGCGTACCTTGGAAAAACAGCATTACAGCGTACACGAGGGGTAACTGGTTTCTCTAAACCGGGCAAAAGGCATGCGCAGTAGGCCGTTTCAAACTACGGCAAGACTGAAAGGTCAAACAGTACACAAATAGCATTAATTCACCATAAGAACGTTATACCAACAAAAACATGGTTGTGCCATGGAATCACTAGTATTTCCAATATTAGCAAACCTTTACATGGAGGACTTGGAAAAGACAGCTTTGAGCTATTTTAAGAGAACAGCACCAAGTCATTGGTACATATATGTGGATGGCACTTGGGCTAAAATCAGAAACCAAGAAGTGCAAGCCTTCCCTGAGCACATTAACTTAGTGGACAAAAACATCAAGTTCACACATGAGGATGTCAAAGACGGTGAGTTGCCCTATTTTGGACTCTAATGTCCACATTGGAGAAAACATGTGCTTCCATACCAATCAATATCTACTTTTTGACTCACACCACCCACTGCAACACAAACTGGGCGTTATCAGAACCCTACAACACAGAGCTAATAATGTTCATACCAGCCCTCAGGCCAAAGAGAAAAGGCATAGGCATTTGAGGAAAGCCCCTAAAACCTGTGGTTATCCCAGCTGGTCGTTTGTGAAATGTGCATTCAGTTGCAGAAATAACAAGAACAGACTGGATGAGGAGGAAAAAGGCAACAAACAACAAAAAAAATATTATCATTCCATATGTATCAGGTCTACCCAAGAAACTCAGAAAAAAGGTTAACCAACACAACATCCCAGTAGACTTCAAACTGTTGCAATCCGCTACTCGGATCGTCACAGATTGTTGTTTTGTTTCCGTTTTTGTATCACTCTCCGTCGTTTGACTCCTTAGTTCCTGTTTAGTCTGTCACCATGGTTACATATTATTTTCACCTGCCCGTTGCTTTCGACGCACACCTGTTTCTATTTTGATTACTGCCTTATATAAGCCTGCCCCTTTTCGTTGTTCTCTCTTTGATCTTAATTTGCCTTAATGCAACAGTGAGGACTGCTTTAGATGTATATGCTCGATAGCTTACACGCTTCGCCTTTGTTTATTCCTAGCTCTCATGCAAAATGTTTTGTTTTCCCTTTTCGTGCCTAGTATTTGTGTTTCTGTTTGTTTTCCTAGCATCCATGCTAGCGCTTTGAGTTTGCCTTTTCTGTTTAGCACCAGTGTTTTGTTTCTAGCATGTTTTATTACTTTAATAAATCCTTTATTTCTTACCTTTTGCTGTGTTCTAGCCCACACAGTCTTCACACAAACCAGGCAAAAACTCTTGACAAAGACTGGTGCATCCTAAAGACCGGACACTCTACACCCACAAAAACAATCTGGTGTATGCTATCCAGTGTAATGATGAATGCAATGTTTTGTATATCGGGGAAACAAAAAACCACTAAGCCAACGCTTGGCACAGCATAGATGGGAAAACTCTTCAGGCCAAGACTCAGCTGTCTACCTGCACCTCATGGAGAAACGGCACTCCTTTGAGAACCAAAATGTAGAGATTCTGGACAGAGAGGATGGATGGTATGAAAGATGAGTGAGTGAAGCCATCTATGTCACGGTTGAAAAACCATCCCTGAACAGAGGAGGTGGTCTTTGACACCAAGTGTCTCCCACACACAACACTGTCCTTTCTACCATTAATAAAAGACTCAGTAATTTAGCCCTTAACAAATAACAGGAGTTAGGAAAATTGTGGTCACAGAAGGTGATGCTAACGAGGGGAAATTACACTTCAATGACTGTTGTTGGCTTTGACAGTTAGGATTGCTCGTTTGCATCAAATATTTTATTTTTCCCACTACCATAGGACGAAAACAACTGTACCCAGGCACAAGCTCCTGGTATTTGGAGTATAAATATTTGGTGCTTTGGCACCAGCCACTGGACTTAATCTGACCAATCTAAGGCTATGTCTACACCAGGGGTGTCCAAAGTGCGGCCCTGGGGCCATTTTTGGCCCACAGGTATTTTTTTAACGGCCCCATGGCACATTTAAAAATACGATTGAACAATTTTCAAAACGTAAAAAGTGATACAAAGGAGCAAACGGGTGAAATGTAACAATAAAATGTTGCAATGTTTACTCTAATAACACAAAGCTGCCATGCTGGCTGTTTCTTTCTTCAAAAAATAATAATGAATCAAAATCAATGTCATTATGAATTATTGACCTATTGAAGGCACCAATTACATCACTTTAAATATTCCACTTTGAGATATTTTTGGGGGAAAATGTAGCATATTTTGTGTTTGCCATATAAAACACTTAGCTGTTTTTTTAAAGAAGAGCCTAAAACGAACATACAAAAAACATAAACAACAACAATAAAACTTATAATTGATGGATAGATCTGAAGTTGATCTTGAGATTATTGTGTTAAAAGTAATCAGTAAAACAATGTATAATTTATTTTCTAACACTTTAATGAGTAGGACGCTTTTGGATCCCCAATCATTTCAGTGTGATTTGTTTTTAAGTGTCATTGCTCAAAAAATAATATTTAATTAAAATCAATAGTGTTATGAGTTATTGACCTTTTTAATGCTCCAATTATTATATAATCTCAAATATTCCGCTTGAAAAAATTATTGGGTGAAAATATTGCATATTTTGTGATTTTTCCATAAAAAATAACAGTTTTTTTGTGACAAAAAGAACATACAACTTAAATCTTTAAAATCATTATATTGACAGATAGACCTAATTTTGATCTAGAGATTTAAAACTAGAATAATAATAAAAATAATAATACTGAATAATGACACATTTTTAATATTTTTTTTGACCAATACTCTTTGGGGTCCCCGGGATCAAGCCTGAGTGGAGGCCGAAATGTATATTTTTTATACATATATTGTATTGTTTTTTTAAAATAAAAAATATCAAAATGGCCCCCGCTTGCTTTGATTTTTCAGTGTGCGGCCCTCAGTAGAAAAAGTTTGGACACCCCTGGTCTACACTAACCCTTTAAACAAATAATTATTTAGCATAAGCCTCGTTTAAGCCTCACTAAATCACCGTTTAAGGTTCCCCTCACCGGACAATTTTTTACACGGGTAAGTGCTCCGTGCATTCCTTGACTCTCTGGCTCTTATCTTTGTATCGACTTATCATTACAAACTGAGTTTGGAGAGGAAGTGACGCCAGAAAGACCATGTCCCAAACCGAAAGTGACATCAGAAAGAACATGCCACAGCCAGATTCAAATACCCGTTCGATAACTGAAAGATGGAGATGAGTCATCCAGACATGCCCGTGTTTCCTCTTCTTGTACATGTACAGACGCTTTTGGAAATCACACATCAATACCTTTAGAGAAGGAAACGGGCAATAGCAGCTATTTCGGATACAACACATCTCAGACGGCAACATAGCAATGTTGAGCGACGGTTTTGGATAAGCCCTGGAGGAACGGCAGCCTGGTGGGATATGTTTGACACCAAGTGTGCTGTGCCAGAGGAATGGCAAGAGAACTTTCAAATGTCCAGGTCAGCTGTGATTCTACTTAGAGAAAAACTTTGTCCATTTGTCAAAGGAGAGACGATAATGCGGACTCCCGTGGACAAGAGAAGACTACGAAAAATAGCCAATGCATTTGGACTGGCAAAGCAGACTGTCACTTATTGTCCGCGATGTATGTCGAGCGATTACTCAACGTCTAGTTTTGTACTCCATAACTATTGTGAAGCCATGTGGTTGCGGCCGTCAAGTATGACCGCAAATTTCATTAAGGAATTAAATGTTTTTTATCACATTGTTTACTTTCATACGTCCATTAAAGATATGATTCATGTGTGATGGCTCAGGTGTGATTCACTACAATAGTCTAACATGTGGTCCCCAACCACCGGGCCGAGGCTCGATTGGTACCGGGCCGCAGAATAATTTTTTATTAATTTTTAAATGTTTCCATTTTTTTTTTACATTTTTTATTAAATCAACATAAAAAACACAAGATACACTTTCAATTAGTGCACTAACCCAAAAAACCTCCCTTTTTCATGACAAATAAAAAAAGAATCTGGATGTTGTTGATAAATGGCTTTCGCTTTGCATAGTAAAGCTTTAACTTGCACTTCCAGATGTAGCGACGAATTGTATGTAGTGACAGTGGTTTTCTGAAGTGTTTCTGAGCCCATGTGGTGATATCCTTTAGAGATTAATGTCGGTTTTTGATACAGTGCCATCTGAGGGATTGAAGGTCACGTCACGGTCATTCAATGTTGGTTTCCGGCCAAGCCGCTTACGTGGAGTGATTTCTCCAGATTCTCTGAACCTTATGATGATATTATCGACCGTAGATGTTGAAATCCCTAAATTTTTTGCAAATGCACTTTGAGAAACGTTCTTATACTGTTTGACTATTTGCTCAGGCAGTTGTGGACAAAGGGGTGTACCTCGCCCAATCCTTGCTTGTGAAAGAGTGAGCATTTTTTGGGAAGCTGTTTTTATACCCAATCATGGCACCCATGTGTTCCCAATTAGCCTGCACACCTCTGGGATGTTCCAAATAAGTGTTTGATGAGCATTCCTCAACTTTATCAGTATTTATTGCCACCTTTCCCAACTTCTTTGTCACGTGTTGCTGGCATCAAATTCTAAAGTTAATGATTATTTGCAAAAAAAAAAAAAGTTTATCAGTTTGAACATCTAATATGTTGTCTTTGTAGCATGTTCAACTGATTATGGGTTGAAAATGATTTGCAAATCATTGTATTCTGTTTGTATTTACATCCAACACAATTTCCCAACTCATATGGAAACGGGGTTTGTGGAAGGGGCCTAAGTCTGTGAGCACAAACTGATGAAGCCTACTCGGATGAGCGGCAAAACTTCTTCTAAGACAAACCAAACAGTCCAGTGGGGATCGATTGAATGCCCTAAGATAATGTGTTCAAATGATTTTCCACATAATTGTAATAACTGTGAATCATAATTTTTGCTTGTATACTTATTTTGCACTGTTAATTTTATTTTGCTCAAACAATTGTATGTAATAAAATTGAATGATTGTATAGATATTCACATTGTCTGATATTGCTTGATTGTTGATGAATATATTGGTTGATTGAATTTTTTTTCATGCAATGTTTTATTGTGATTCTTATCCTGATCAACAAATTAAAAGACAGAATCAGAAACTAATGTAATAATCTCAAAATAGATAAAAACCTGCATTTACTTTGTATTAGGTTGATACCAAAATCCTTGTTGTGGTCCTGTATGTCAGGGTGGCCAGTCAAAGACAAGTGAAGGGAGTCTTTGCCTTTTATTTACCAAATAAAAACCCAAAATAAACAAGACGGTCATGTGATAACCAATGAGTTTTGCGAAATGGGAATAATTATTGTACTAGCAAAATAATGGCACTTTTATGAAACTGTCGTACATTATATACTCCACATACTACAGTTTAGTTGCGCGATATACACAATACATGATATGAATTCAGCCGAAGATAGAGCTTCAATTACTATCGTCATTCGTCGTATCGTGATAATGCATGTTAATGGCACAAATTAGCAGTGTGCAGCAAATTAGAGTGCGACAAGCAAACAAAGACGCCCTCAATGTAATCTTGCCTCTTCACTCATGGCTAACACACCTGCTTAGTGCAAAGCCACCTCTTAATCACTAATCTTCGCTTCTTTGTGACAAATTAACTATGTTTGTTGTTTTTTCTTTTTATTTATTTACAGTGGGGCAAAAAAGTATTTAGTCAGCCACCGATTGTGCAAGTTCTCCCACTTAAAATGATGACAGAGGTCTGTAATTTTCATCTTAGGGACACTTCAACTGTGAGAGACAGAATGTGAAAAAAAAATCCAGGAATTCACATTGTAGGAATTTTAAGGAATTTATTTGTAAATTATGGTGGAAAATAAGTATTTGGTCAACCATTCAAAGCTCTCACTGATGGAAGGAGGTTTTGGCTCAAAATCTCACGATACATGGCCCCATTCATTCTTTCCTTAACACGGATCAATCGTCCTGTCCCCTTAGCAGAAAAACAGCCCCAAAGCATGATGTTTCCACCCCCATGCTTCACAGTAGGTATGGTGTTCTTGGGATGCAACTAAGTATTCTTCTTCTTCCAAACACGACGAGTTGAGTTTATACCAAAAAGTTATATTTATATTTCATCTGACCACATGACATTCACCCAATCCTCTGCTGTATCATCCCTGTATCCATTTTGGTATAAACTCAACTCGTCGTGTTTGGAGGAAGAAGAATACTGAGTTGCATCCCAAGAACACCAAACCTACTGTGGCGTGTGTCTGTGTTTACTAAGAAGACATCAAACGCGGAGCCAAAGCCGAGTTTCTTAACTACTTTTCTTTTGTTGAGCACGAAGAAAAGAACATTTTAGTTAAATGTGAGTTGTGTCTTGGATCAAAGATCCTATCTACTGCCCAAAACAGCAATTCAAACCTGCTGAAACACCCACAAAAGCAACATGCTTCGACAAAGCTAGTAAAGAGAGAGACAGACTCTGAAGCCATTTCACCTTCACCTCTACCACCACCTAAGGATTTTAACGGAGGCACTGCTAGCCAGGAGGACATTGATTGAGCCATGTGCTAGAAGACTTGCAGGCTATTTCTGCAGTGGGGGGATCAAACGACTAATGGCACGAAAACATTTTCCAAGTTCCTGGACACAGTGGGGCAGTGAGCACATAACAATGGAAAGCAAGCTAAAGAAGACACTCTAAACTCTGCCTCTGCTCATCATTCAGCACTGAAGGTACACACACACTGTCAATTAAGTTATATACTCTTTCATTCTAGACTTCTAGAGTGTTTGATTATCACATCACTCTACATGTATAGTCTATAAAGTTCACAAACATAAAAAGGGATCCCAATGGGCCAAGCCAATTTTTCCTTTTCTCTAACTATAACTGGGGAAATGCGTAGAGCAGGGGTCACCAACGCGGTGCCTGCGGGCACCAGGTAGCCCGTAAGGACCAGATGAGTTGCCCGCTGGCCTGTTTTAAAAATAGCTCAAATAGCAGCACTTACCAGTGAGCTGCCTCTATTTTTTAAATTGTATTTATTTACTAGCAAGCTGGTCTTGCTTTGCTCGACATTTTTAATTCTAAGAGAGACAAAATTCAAATAGAATTTGAAAATCCCAAAAAATATTTTAAAGACTTGGTCTTCACTTGTTTAAATAAATGTATTCATTTTTTTACTTTGCTCCTTATAACTTTCGGAAAGACAATTTTAGAGAAAAAATACAACCTTAAAAATTATTTTTGGATTTTTAAACACATATACCTTTTTACCTTTTAAATTCCTTCCTCTTCTTTCTTGATAATTGAAATCAATGTTCAAGTATATATATATATTTTTATTGTAAAGAATAATAAATACATTTTAATTCAATTCTTCATTTTAGCTTCTGTTTTTTCGACAAAGAATATTTGTGAAATATTTCTTCAAACATATTATGATTAAAATAAAATTAAAATATTCTGGCAAATATAGAAAATCTGTAGAATCAAATTTAAATCTTATTCAAAGTCTTGAATTTCTTTTAACAGTTTTGTTCTGGAAAATCTGGAAGAAATAATGATTTGTCTTTGTTGGAAATATAGCTTGGTCCAATTTGTTATATATTCTAACAAAGTGCAGATTGGATTTTAACCTATTTAAAACATGTCATCAAAATTTTAAAATGAATCTTAATCAGGAAAAATTACTAATGATATTCCATAAATTATTTTTTGAATTTTTTCAAAAAGATTCAAATTAGCTAGTTTTTCTCTTCATTTTTTTCGGTTGAATTTAAAATTTTAAAGAGTCGAAATTGAAGATAAACTATGTTTCAAAATTTTATTTTCATTTTTTTCGTGTTTTCTCCTCTTTTAAATCGTTCAATTAAGTGTTTTTTTCATCATTTATTCTCTACAAAAAACCTTCCGTAAAAGGAAAGAAAATGTACGACAGAATGACAGACAGAAATACCCATTTTTTAAATATATATAGATTTATTTATTAACCCTTGTGTGGTGTTCATATTGTTGTTACTCAGCCAGTGTTTGTGGGTCTGATGGACCCGTTGCATTTTGTGGCTTTTAATGCCTCACAATCAAATACTTTTATGTTAAAATACTGAACAGATGATTACCTTATCCCAAAAAACATCTGTAATGAAGTGCTTCGAGAGGCTGGTAAAGGAAAACATTGTCTCCAGACTTCGCCCCACATTCGACCCATACCAGTTTGCTTATCGCCCTAACCGCTCCACAGAGGACGCCATCTCCTCTGCACTCAACCTGAGCTTAGAACATCTGAAAGGAAAGGACACACACGTGCGGATGTTGTTTCTGGACTTCAGCTCAACTTCAACACCATCATCCCGCAGCACTTGGTGAGCAAACTGGCCCCCCTTGGATTCAGTACCCCCCTATGCAACTGGCTGCTTGACTTCCTCACAGACAGACCCCAATCTGTGAAAGTGGGCAACAACACCTCCAGTGCCATCTCCCTGAGCACAGGCTCCCCCCAGGGCTGCGTCCTAGGTCCGCTGCTGTTCACGTTGCTGACCCATGACTGCTGCGCCAGGTCCACTACTAACCACATTGTGAAGTATGCGGATGACACAACAGTAGTGGGCCTCATCCGTGACAACAATGACATGGACTACAGGGAGGAGGTGAAACATCTGGTTGACTGGTGCAGAACCAAAAACCTGGTCCTGAATGTCAACAAGACCAAGGAGATTATCGTTGACTTCAGGAAGCACCAGTCCAGCCACGCTCCACTCTACATCAACGGCACAGCGGTGGAAATGGTTAGCAACACCAAGTTCCTGGGGGTGCAGATAACCGACAATATGACCTGGTCCCTACACACCGGAGGTCTTGTAAAAAGAGCTCAGCAGCACATGCAATTTTTGCGTCAGATGAAAAGAGCACAGCTCCCTCCCCCCATTCTCACCACATTCTACAGAGGCACTATAGAGAGCCTGCTGACCAACTGCATATCTGTCTGGACTGGAGCCTGCAGTGCCTCAGACTGGAAGTCTCTGCAGTGTGTGGTGAGGATGGCGGAAAAGATCATCAGGACTCCTCTTCCTCCTATCCAGGAGGTACCAAAAAGCCGCTGCCTGACCAGGGTTCAGAAAATCTGCAAAGAGTCCTCCCACCCCAACCAAGAACTGGAGGTGCACCAGTTCTTCTGGACTCTAGAAAGAGGTTCCGCAGCCTCTGTAGTAGAAACTCCAGGTTCTGTAACAATTTCTTCCCTCAGGCCGTAAGACTTTTGAAAGCATCATAATAATAACCTCAATTCCCACCCCAAAATGGATTAACTCGCTGGAATATAAAGACAATATAACATACATCCATAAACGTGGATGCATACGCAAAAGTGCTATATATTTATCTGTACAGTAATCCATTTATTTATATCTGCACCTTATTTATTTTTCATCCTGCACTACCATGAGATAATGCAACAAAATTTTGTTATCTGTACTGTAAGTTCAAATTTGAATGACAATAAAAAGTAAGTCCAAGTCTAGGTCTAAGACCCACAAACTGGCTGAGTAACAACAATATGAACGTTACATGGAAATTTCTCTGCCAGTTTCTGCATCCCACAGGGTTTCTTCTTTTGTGTTTCTGCACCTCCGGTTCCCACACAAAGTTTCAACATTGTTTGTAAACACAGTCTGCTCTCATTTCCTCGCACATTTGACCCTCTGATGTTCTGTGTACCTACACTCTGTCCTCCTCCTGTCTAGGCCTGGTGTGTGTGTGTGTGTGTGTGTGTGTGTGTGTGTGTGTGTGTGTGTGTGTGTGTGTGTGTGTGTGTGTGTGTGTGTGTGTGTGCGTGCGTGCATGTTACACAGAACATCATTTTCCACACTTCCATTAGCCCTGTGTCCACTGGACCTGGACATCTTATATGTGATAGAAATGTGTAGGGGGTGTGTATGGTGTGTTTTCATTAAATGTGTATTCTGATATATGTTCTTCACAGAAAATGAGCCAAAGCCAGTGAGTCTCGGTTTGAAAAATTAATTAATTGTATCATTTTTCATTTAATAAAAATCGAAAACGGGTCCCACAGACCCGAACACCACACAAGGGTTAAAGGTAAATTGAGCAAATTGGCTATTTCTGGCAATTTATTTAAGTGTGTATAAAACTGGTAGCCCTTCACATTAATCAGTACCCAAGAAGTAGCTCTTGGTTTCAGAAAGGTTGGTGACCCCTGGCGTAGAGAGTTCTGGGCTTCAGTACAGTGTTGATCTCCTGAAGACATGATTTTATTTCACAATTCCTTGAGAGAAAAAAAGGTGTGCTGCATATAGTGGCATGATATATAATCATGTCATGTGTGCCTTCCTTGGGTGAAACCAGGTTTACAGCTTTGTTGTGACATGTTGTTATTATGAGGTTTTGTTACTCATGTATGTTATGTTGCAGCTTTTCAAAATAGTTTTGTCAATTTCTTCTGGCCCCCAAAAAATTGGCCCTTTGAAACACATCCTTGACTTTGTGTGTTGTATGTAGACCACATTGCTTAGCAGAGTTCAGTGATGTCAAGTTGATAACAGTAATAAAATGAAGGCTAAAAGGGTATTAATGCGAGCCTTAAAATAAAAATAAAAAATTAAATAAAAAGTAACTAAATAGTTACTTTTCACTGTAACACATTACTTTTTGGTATAGGTAACTGAGTTAGTAACTGAGTTACTTTTGAAATACTTTAACTATTAACTGTAACTAGTTACTGTGTTTCAGTAACTAACCCAACACTGGTGAGGACCCTTGCGCACTCAAAGATTTTGCTCACTGCTTGCCGCACAACAGCCATTTTGCCCTGGTTGACCTCTACAGTTTTTCACTTCCGGGAATAAGTCACATGACGGAATACAAGCAATAGTTTATGCATTGTCACCTTTAAATAAACTGAGTGCCACTGGCAGAACAGCGCTTCTACCTGGCTGATCAGAGTCACATGAGACATTCGGCAGAGTGCAAGATGTGTGTTTGCTAATATCCATGTATCGAAGGGGTCTAATTTTGATAGTGTCTACGAGATAAGTAATCGTTGCCGTTTTTTGTCTTTTTCTGGTTTTTGAGTTGTTCGCTAATGCACGTCTTAATCCTCTTTGAACCTTGTTGCACCTTGTTGAACCTCTTGCACAACAGAGGCTGATACGACATGTCAGTGTCAACCCTGAGGGAAGACGCTTGCTAATAGAGTTTGCTCTGTGGAGGAGACTGCTCCAAGAAAGGAATGTTGACGTAGTCACCGTGTATGCACGTGTATGCGCGTGTGTACGCGTGTGTGCGCGTGTGTTCGTGTGTATGTGTGGGCATCTTCCGGCACACGATTACTGTCTACATTACTTCATTGAATTGTGTATTATTTTATGATACGGCCCATTTTCGTCAAGACCAGCTTTGTTGACATAAAATGTGACATTTCTAATGAAATGCTTCCTTTTGGCCCAGCTCCCGAAAAAGAGCAAGATCTATCTGCTTCCAAATTGCTTCAGATTTTCGGTTGCTTAAATCAGTTTATCAGTCCCTCCAGGAATTTGCAATGTCGCGATTGCACCAATTCACGCAAATGCAACCAATCCTTGCAACTTATCAAATTATGTGCAGCCTTGTAGCGTCCAATGTCTGCAACTTCCCCGCACATTTTGGCAAATCAGTGTCATTTTCGCCAATCAAATTTGTCTCTAAGTACCGCTAAAACGCACACTTCAACTGTATTATCAAAACAGTTGTGTAGACAAAGCAGGAACATCAATGTGTAACAATATATTAACTCTTTATTGCTGAAAAGGCACAACTATCCATGGTCCCCTTCCTTTATGCCATTCTGCAATGGGACGCAAAACCTTGTCCTCCGCATGAGAGGCGAGTGCGCTGACCATCGAGCTAAAAGCCCAGGCTGGCCAATTTAGATATGGCCCAGCCACACTGGCCGACTTCCATCACATTAGGTTACTTGTATTTATTTACAATTTATTTATCCAGGGTAATACAATAAAGAACATATTTTAATTTTCAATGCTGACCTACCAAAGGCACTATGTACATGTTAGAGATGTTGATGTGTGATAATAACTTCTCATTGTCTCTCGTTAACCAACGAAGATGAGGTCACTTTCAACAGTTCAGAAATGCTTTGAATATGCCTAAATCTGTTGGACATAAATTCAATCAATCGATCAATCAACATTTATTTTTTATAGCCCCTAATCACAAATGTCTCAAAGGGTTGCACAAACCACAACAACTTCCTTGTCTCTGATCCCACATCAGAGTAAAAAAAAACTCAACCTAATGGGAACAAGTAGAAAAAGGGATCGCAGATGTGGGGACATGTTGATGTTGATCCAATACGATACGAACATAGGGCAAGTATCGCTGATAGCAATAGAGAAATTATATAAAATGCTAGCTTTCAGTTTGTCACTTTTATGTTTTGTTTAATTAAATTATTCATGCTGCTCTCTGGCTGCTTGCTTGTTTGAAACCTTCCCAATTTATCAGTCGATCACAATTTCTTGGTATAAAGTAGCCCTTGATCACAAGTTTCTCCAAAAGCGCGAGATGGGAAAAAGAAGAAATCCTGGGAAGGAGCCGCAGATGTGGGGACACTCCTCCTGAGTGACAGGCTTTAATGGATGACGGGTGGGTACAATTATTGAATTGTTACACTCATAATCATGTGAGAGTCCAGTCCATCGGGAAGATGGCAGGCAGTTGAATGGTAATCTTCTTCCATGTAGACGAGTCGACAACGCAGACACTTCACCAACACAGAAAAGTGGTCCACCCAGGGTGACAATTTGGGACATCTAGCGCATCTTCCAGACTGCTACCTCTCCATCCGTAACCACCTGACATCCTCTACATGCAGTAGAGGTTGGACATAGCAGAAAGGAAAAGCGGTAGGTCAACTAGTCCAAACAGATGTCTATTTAGAACAGGGGTCGGGAACCTTTTTGGCCGAGAGAGCCATACAAGCCAAATATTTTAAAAAGTATTTCCGCGAGAGCCATATAATATTTTATTCAAGACCGAATACAACTAAATCCGTGCATTTTTAAGTAAGACCAACATTTTTAGTGTATAATAAGTCTCTTATTCTTTTTAATAACATTGTTATTCTGAAGCTAACCAACAATAAATAAAATACTTCTTACCATTAATGCGACTTCTTGAACAGGTGTGGTAGACACCGGATGGATGGATTAAAATGCATGAGAATGTTTTATATTTTGAACGTTATTTTTGACACTGTGATTACCAGCGGAATTATTAATTACTTACAGTGTTAAGCAATGTCAACTAAGATTTATCCGAGAGCCAGGTGCAGTCATCAAAAGAGCCACACCTGGCTCTAGAGCCATAGGTTCCCTACCCTTGGTCTAGAAGCTAGAGTATATAGAGGTAGAATCTCTAACTGTTACTGGGAGGGTATTCCAGAATACTGGGGTCCCAATTAAAAACGCACGAGAGCCTGCAGACTTTTTTTTGGCTCTGGAAATTACTGCTAAGCTGGTGTTTTTGTAACGCAAATTTCGAGACGGGACATGCGATAGACCAGGGGAAGGGAACCTATGGCTCTCGAGCCAGATGTGGCTCTTTTGATGACCGCATTCGGCTCTCAGATCAATCTTTGCTTAATACGATAAGTAATGAGTAGTTCCGCTGGTAATCACGGTGTTAAAAATTACGTTCAAAATATAAAACATTCTCATGCGTTTTAATCCATCCATCCGTTTCTACCGCACCTGTTCAAGAAGTCGCATTAATGGTAAGAAGAATTTTATTTATTATTGGTCAGCTTCAGAATACCAATGTTATTAAAAATAATAACAGACTTATTATATCATAAAAATGTCTTACTTAAAAATGCACAAATTTAGTTGTATTCAGTGTTTAAAAAAATATTATTTGGCTCTCATGGAAATACATTTTAAAATATTTGGCTTTCATGGCTCTCTCAGCCAAAAAGGTTCCCGACCCCTGCGATAGACCATCCAGTATATCATGCATAAGTAACAAAAACTTTGAAATTGCACCAGGAGCCAGTGCAGGTGGACCAGTATAGGCGCCATATGATGAAACGTTCTTGTCATTGTCGCAGCCGCATTTTGTGCCAACTGCAATCTTTTAATGCTGGACATGGGGAGAGACAGAAATAATAAGTTACAAAAATTAAGACAAGACGTAACGAACGCATTTATAATAATCTCCGCGTCATGGGTGGACATAACGAGATGGATTTTAGTGACATTACGGAAATGAAAGAAGGCTGTTTAGGTAACATTTTTAAAGGCCTACTGAAATGCGATTTTTTTATTTAAACGGGGATAGCAGGTCCATTCTATGTGTCATAATTGATCATTTCGCGATATTGCCATATTTTTGCTGAGAGGATTTAGTAGAGAACATCGACGATAAAGTTCGCAACTTTTGGTTGCTAATAGAAAAGCCCTGCCTTTACCGGAAGTCGCAGACGATGACGTCACCCGTTGATGGCTCCTCACATCCTCACATTGTTTCTAATGGGAGCCTCCAACAAAAAGAGCTATTCGGACAGAGAAAACAAGAATTTCCCTATTAATTTGAGCGCGGATGAAAGATTCGTGTTTGAGGATATTGATAGCGACGGACTAGAAAAAAAAAAAAAAATCAAGTTAAAAAAAAACGCGATTGCTTTGGGACGGTTTCAGATATTTTTAGACACATTTACTAGGATAATTTTGGAAAATCCCTTATCTTTCTATTGTGTTGCTAGTGTTTTAGTGAGATTATATAGTACCTGATAGTCGGAAGGGTGTGTCCACGGGTGTCTTGAGGCCAGTGTCTGATGGAAGTCGACGGCAGCTGGATGGACGGCACAAGCTCAGCTGATCTACAGTAAGTGGCAACTTTTTACCACAATTTTCTCACCGAAAACTGCTGGTTGACATTTGGTCGGTATCCATGTTCGCTTGACCGCTCTGATCCATAGGAAAGCTTCACCTCCGGGAGTTTTAAACGCCGTGTGTTTGTGTGGCTAAAGGCTAAAGCTTTCCAACTCCATCTTTCTACTTTGACTTCTCCATTATTAATTGAACAAATTGCAAAAGACTCAGCAACACAGATGTCCAAAATACTGTGTAATTATGCGGTTAAAGCAGACGACTTTTAGCTGTGTGTGTGCGCAGCACTAATATTTCCCTACAGTCCGTGACGTCACACGTACACGTCATCATTCCGCGGTGTTTTCAACAAGAAATTCCCGGGAAATTTAAAATTGCTATTTAGTAAACTAAAAAGGCCGTATTGGCATGTGTTGCAATGTTAATATTTCATCATTGATATATAAACTATCAGACTGCGTGGTCGGTAGTGGTGGGTTTCAGTAGGCCTTTAATGTGTAGCTGAAAGAAAAGAGTTGGGTCGAAAATAATGCAGAGATTTTCTTCGCCGAGTCGTATTGTACAATTGTTTTCTTGTCGAAATTTAAGGTGGTATCTGTAAACAAGCGACCATCCATTTTAATTTTTGTTGTTTTAAATGCCTTCTCTTTTTGTACAATCGAACAGAATTGAGCTTTTACTGTTTCACTGTCGTTCTTCTGGTTACGTTACATGCATGCTATATACCCCTGTCGCATGGCAGTTACCATAGCAACAGAAATGCACTGGCGCTTTTAAGAACTTGAAATTGTCATCACTCAATGTGGTGGCAAAATATAATATTACACATTATGCTCTTGTGGTGATGTAATATTGTCATGTCAAACAACACATGGTTCACGAGGTTGTGTTGCTGGATGAAGTACAGTGATCTGAAGCCGTTTATGTCTTTCCATTGCAAGTGTAGTGTCAGCGTGGACTTGCATGGATTATGAGGCATTAGTTTGCCCACATCAGGCTTGCTGGAGGATTAGTCAGCTCACTTTAGCTGAAATGCAGATTTCTCGCTCATTCTCTAGCTCTGCTAGTTGTGCTCGTTCTGTGCGTGCACAGGTACCAACAGACTCGGTTGGGGAATAATATTCTGCAGGACCCACTCCCCTTCATCTATCTATTCATTTGTGCAAACATTGTCGTGCGATATGTATATCTGATATGTTCAAAATCATAAATACAATGTTTAATATTTTTGTAGACAATCCGTATGGTCTTTTCTGACTGTTGGTGTGTTCTGAAATCAACAACCTGCAAGATTTTGTATAGCGTTTGACACGTGTTGGACACAGAGACATCAATTGCCATTCTCCCGTCCAAAGGCAAAACCCAGTAACTTAATTTTGGTCAAAACTGAGCTGATAATAATTTTGGAGTTAATAGGTGATATGCTTTACATTAGTGTATGCGATATTGTAATTTGTTCCGTAAGTAAGCTGTTACGCGCATGGCAGGACCTAGCAACTACCACATAACCGCGTAGATACAACAGAAAAACCTAGTATCTCAAGGGTATCTCTAGAAATGAGTTACTAGGTACTGCTTTTGGACAGGAGACATAGTCCAGAGGCAGAAATACAAAAATCACTAACTTCCAGTCAGGGATGGGTATAGTTCACATTTGAACCGATACGATACCAATTTTTGGTACTTTTTTGTGTATTAATAAATATAAATTGTTTTTGTTGATAAAATCTATTTTTTATTGCAACATTTAAAGATGAGCTTATTATGACAACTGCTGTCCACACAAACGCATTCTAAGACATGTAGCCACAGAAATTTATTTGGAACGATCTGTAGCAGCATTGGGAATGTCTACCTTGAGATACATAGTTTAAAATTTGACAATCCATCCATTTTCTACCATTTGTCCCTCACGGAGGTGGGGTACGGTGGGGTATATCCTGGACAAGTTGCCACTTCATCACAGGGCCAACACAGACAGACAAACAACATTCACGCTCACATCCAGCAGTTAATTATATACTGAAAATGATGCCTGTCCTAATTAATAAAAGTTGGTTTAACAAAATACATTCAATGATATCACATTTTATATGGTGTGGAAAGAAGGCCAGATGTTCATAATTAAGATTGTCTTGTACACAAGATAAAGGAGGATTACAATTACAAAACTTCTTACATTATTATATCTCCTTCGGTTGTGAACAAGCAAGCCACTTATTCCAATCTTCTGCAGATGAGGACTGGATCAACATAGACAAAAATATGTTAATGAATTTGGACATTGATGTGGGGAGTTTATACTACATTAAAAAAATTACCTAATGAATTGAGGCAGAACCCAATAGAAGCCACCTTTAGCATTCTAAATCTGTGTCTGAAAATACTTGGAATCAACCCAATTACATCTGTAAATCAACAGCTTTGGTACAATCCTAATATCATAATTAATAAAAATGTGGTTAAATGGACAACATGGAAAGACAGAGGTATTATAAACCCCATCATATTATTAATAAAAAACTGTTTTAAACCGTTCAATGATTTAGTTGATCAATATAATAAACCCAGAAATAATTTTTTAAAATGTTATCTCTTTAAAACACGCTGTAAATAAATGCATATCCTTTGAAAGTATGTCTTTAAATAGCCATGAACTGGAAGATGCACTTTTGAATCAAGATACTATAAAGACATTAATTAAACTATTTTATTGAATAATAAATGAACACCGTACTAGAAATGCAAATGATGCACGTGTTAGGAAATGGATGATCGACTTAAACATTTTAGATGAAAGAGACATATCATGGAGTGATATTTAGAAAAATGCCAATAAGCCCTTTTGAAGCTTTAACGATAAGCTGACTCAATTTAAGATATTGAATAGATTGTATTTTAAATATTCTCAGCTGTTCGAAATCGGTGTAGTAGATAGCAAGTCATGTACGAAGTGTCGAGCATCCGAGGCAACTCTTGTTTATTTATTGTGGGAATGTCAGAGAACAAAAGAGTTATGGTTGAAAACAACAAAAGAAGCAAATGCATTCCTTAACATCCCAATGACATTGAAAAGTTGTATTCTTGGGGATCTCCATCAATTTAGTAACGTGTCATCAAAGAGTAAAAATGCATTTCTTCCAATATGCATAATAACAAAAGGGTAATAGATAGATGTTGATGGTCCAACACATTCTGACTGGTATTCACAAGCTATGGAGATGATATTAGTAGAAAAAACTGCATTTAGTTTTGATAATACTGAATCATATATTGGAATATGGGATCCTTTATTTAAATTTGTTTTAACTATTAAATGAACCAAACATATGACTGAGTGTGTTGGACACAGTGTATTGTCAAGCTTATGAGATGTGATGCAAGTGTAAGCCACTGTGTTTGTTTATTTTTATTTAATTTTTTATTTTTTAATTTTTTACAAATATCTAATGGTAATGTCAATGAGGGATTTTTAATCACCGCTATGTTGAAATTGTTACTGATATTGATTGATACTGTTGCTGATAATAGTCTATTTTCTTTCACTACGTTTGGATTGTTCTGTGTCGTGTTTGTGTGCCCTCTCAATTGCTCTGTTTATTGTTGTTGTTCTGAGTGTTGCTGGATCGGGTTTGGTTTTGGAATTGGATTGCATTATTATGGTATTGCTGTGTATTGTTTTTTTGGATTGAATAAAAAAAACAAAAAAAACCCTCACATTCACAAACTAGGGCCAATTTAGTGTTGCCAATCAACCTATCCCCAGGTGCATGTCTTTGGAGGTGGGAGCACGTCAGAGTACCCGGAGGTAACCCACGCAGTCACGAGCAGAACATGCAAACTTCACACAGAAAGATCCCGAGCCCAGGACCGAACCCAGGACCTTCGTATTGTAAGGCACACATACTTGCCCTTTTTCACCGTGCTGCCCCATTTTGACAATATCGCCCTTAAAATAGATGAGAAATGTAAAAACTTAAATACCAACTATGGTAATGGTTATTGTGAAAACGTGTACAACTTGATGATCAGCAGTTCAGCATTCTGACAGCTTGTGGAATTAAGCCATTGAAACGTTTTGTGGTCCTACTGTACCGTTTGAACGATGGCAGTAGTATAAAAAAATGTTAGAAAGGATGTGAGTAGTCCCTGACAATACTCAGCTCCCTACTCCTCTTACAGTTCTGGAAGAGATTTTGGACAAAGGGGTTCCGACGGCTTTCTCACAGCGCCTCTGGTTTTCCTCTGCAGAGCTTTTTTTGCAGTAATAGTACCAAGTAGAGATGCAGTATGTCAGAATGCTCTCTACCACACCTCAGTAAAAGGTCTTGAGGATGCTGGTAGAGAGAGACTTGATTCGGCTTCCTCCAAAAGTAAAGTCTCTGCTGGGCCCATTTTATGATCCCGAAGGTGTTATTATTCCATTTGAGTTCTTGTGTTATCTTCACTCCAAAAATCTTGATGCTCTCCACGGTGCGGTTGCTGATGCTGACAGGGAGGGCTTGGGCCGCAACTTTTGGAAGTTAACAATCATGTCTTTGTTTTTTTCTATATAGAGCACCAGGTTGTTCTCCTTCCACTGGCCCTCAGGTTTTGACTTATTTTCAGTATATAGATTATCTCTACAAATGAGTCTAAATCAGCGTGGTGTCATCCGCAAATGTGATGATCTGGTTCCCCTCGTAGCTTAATGCACAGTCGTGTGTTAACAGCGTGAACAGCAGTGGACACAGTACATAGCTTTGAAGGGATCCAGTGCTTTGTGTAACGGAGTTGGAGCAAAATTTCCTAACAGACAGATTGTGGTCTCTCTGTCAGGAAATCCAAAATCCAAAAGTGTACCGATGTTCAGCCCAACTAGGAGAAGTTTCTCGATTTGTCTCTGGGGGAGCAAGCGTGTGTGTGTGTGTATGTGTGCACATCTGTGGGAATATAAAGCAGAAACCCGAACAAAACACTGTAATCTTCTTAGACGGGACAGGATTATTCATCCTGAAGGCGACTCTGACTTAATGCAACCTTTCCTGTCTGCACAAGTTGCAACTGTTGTCGACGCCGCATTCGCACGGACAAATAAAACAATCACAAACCTGATTAAAAATACCACAAAATATTCACAGAATTTTGAGGGAGTGAAGTTCTGGTGTCCCGCTCTTTGTCTACGCTTGACAGGCAGATGAGCAACACGGTTTAAATAAAGACCTTTATAAGGATGAGAACACGCACGCACGCACACACGCACTTAAACAAACTTTTATTTCAATATCAAATATGTGAGATGGATTTCTCTGAATATGATCTGTGTTGGATTTTTAGGTTGTGTCACGTTCAGTGACGTGCTGTCAGGGGAGGCGAGTGAGGCAGTGCCTCACCTGCCAGCAGGTGGCTTATCCATGAGATGTTCCAAAACAAAGTAATAAAATAAAATAAGTTTTAATATTTCTCATTTGGTTTATGCTTTTTATGTGATTTTGGTGTGGTTCCTGTACATTTTGATGATTTGCATGGTCAAAATCGCGGAAATTCCATGTCTCCTGATCAAAACAATGCAGCAGATGAGAAGTGAGGCAGACACAGGCGGTGCCTCCATGGCTACACACAGTGTGTATTGGGCGTGTGCGTGGGAGGGGGCGCATGCTTGTTGCCACGTGGAAAAGGTGTCACACCTATGGATCATGTTTTGTTTTGTCATGTTGTTTTTGATTTTGGACAATCAGTCACGTTTTGCACTTCCTGGTTTTGTTTGTTTCCATGCCAACCTCATTAGTTTTCACCTGTCACGTCCCTGTTCTCAGCTTCACCTGTTTTCACTAATCATCACAGCTATTTAAGTCACTCTTTTTCTTGTCTTCGTCCTGGGATCTTCACACCAACTTTCATTCTCCATGCCCATGATCACCTGCCACGCACCTTGCTATTTTTGCCTCCTGGTTTTGTTGTCACAGTAAGTGTTTTGTTTTAGTTGTTTATAGTCATGCCATCGTGCTGTTTCTGTTCTTAGTTCATTCATGCCAATCGAGCAAGTGTTTTTGTTTCCTGTTTATATTTTGTAGCCAAGTTTTATACCTCCTTGTGAGCGCCCTTAGTTTGTTTATTTTTGTATTTAGAATCCCTAATAAAACATCATGTACCTTAATTCACGCCTGGCTCGTCCTGTAATCCCTCTGCGTCGAAGGAGCACACACAATCGTAGTCCAAGCCTGACAAAAGGCAGTTCTTGAGGCAGCAAGTACCTCTGCCTCAAGGTGGGGGGCGATATATTGTCAACTTGCAGTTCAATGCCTCAGCAGTACTCTGACTCACCACACTGGGAGAAGTGGGGGCGCTCAAGCTACCAGACACAGGTCTCTCCAGCGGAAACCAGAATTTTTTTCTTTCCTTTTTTTTAAACTGTATTTATAACAAACATGGCATGTTTATTAGCGTAAGCCAGCGTTTCTGGGTGTTTTTTGTCAGATGTAAAAATATTGTTAAATTTCTTGGAATGAAATAGAATTAAATGAATGTTTTTGCCAATATGGAGGATTATATACTGTATCCAAGATTGAATACTTCTCTAAACTGGACTTTAAGGCAAAATGAATGCGATCATACAAAGTACGTTTTCATGGAGGATAGCTATTGCTGCTTCAGATACAAATACAGAAAGGTAAAAGACACTCACAATTAGGGGTGTAGGAAAAAATCGATTCGAATACAAATCGCGATTCTCACGTTGTGCGATTCAGAATCGATTCCCTTTTTTTTTAAATCGATTTAAAAATATATATATATATATTTTTTAATCAATCCAACAAACCAATTCACAGCAATACCATAACAATGCAATCCAATTCCAAAACCAAACCTGACCCAGCAACACTCAGAACTGCAATAAACAGAGCAATTGAGAGGAGACACAAACACGACACAGAACAAACCAAAAGTAGTGAAACAAAATATTATCAACAACAGTATCAATATTAGTTTTAATTTCAGCATAGCAGTGATTAAAAAACCCTCACTGACATTATCATTAGACATTTATAAAAATTAAAAAAAAAGAACAATAGTGTCCAGTGGCTTACACTTGCATCGCATCTCATAAGCTTGACAACACACTGTGTCCAATGTTTTCACAAAGATAAAATAAGTCATATTTTTGGTTCGTTTAATAGTTAAAACAAATGTACATTATTGCAATCATTTGATAAAACATTGTCCTTTACAATTATAAAAGCTTTTTAAAAAACATCTACTACTCCGCTAGCATGTCAGCGGACTGGGATGGATCCTGCTGAAATCCTATGTATTGAATGAATACAGAATCGTTTTGAATCAGAAAAATATCGTTTTTGAATCGAGAATGGCGTTGAATCGAAAAAATCGATATATAATCGAATCGCGACCCCAAGAATCGATAATGAATCGAATCATGGGACACCCAAAGTTTCGCAGCCCTACTCACAATACATGATTTGTTTTGTTCAAAGGAAATTGGACCAAAAAATATTTAATACAAATTTAATCAAATGGTTTTTGGAGCCATTTATCATATCATAATATCATTATGATAACGTTTTTATGAAAGCGAATATCTCCCCTTTTCCCCCCTGTAACTCTAATGTGGAACCTAAATCAACAATGACTAGAGCTGCACTAATGAATTTAAGTTATAAAAAAAAAAGAAGAAAAAAAAGTACGTTGTTTAGTTCACTGCACGTCACTGGTCACGTTCCATTTACCTTCGTATCCTTTTTTTGTGTCGTTGTTACCCCTACTGTTTTTAATTTGGAGTTACCTTGCATATTCCTTCACTTCCGATGCAGAACACAGCAGCGTGGTACACCTCTATGTATAATATGCCTGAATTCATGGCAGTTTTTTCAGAACGTTGCGCCAAAATTTGCAACGTTTTACAGCTAATTTTTTTTGTCAATATCATTGAATCAACTTGTGATTTCATGAATTTTTTACCAGTTTTTTTAAGTGTTCAAAAAGCACCGCATTGCAAGCACAGGATTGCAACAAATATTGGAAAACAAATACTCTTTGATGTTTTGTTTGTTTTATATCACAAAGACTTAAAAGTAGACACTTGATGGCAATACAAGTACATACTCAGAGTTCATTTTATATATATATATGTGCATGTGTGTCTATGCGTATGTATTTAATATTACAATTTATTTATTTTTTTAGTTTGGGGTTAGTGTTTCCCTGGAGCCTGCTTGCTGCACATGGATTAGTTTTTCCTCTTACTGTTCCTGGGGGTCGGGCTCCTGGGGGCCCGGTTGCTGGTGAGGCGGGGCAGTCTTACTGGGCCCCTTGGGCTGAGACGTTCCGCTTTTCGGCCGGCGTTGGGTTTCAATGTATGTGTCTATGTATGTTTCGTGCTGGAATGGGGGCTGGTTGTCTCCTGCTTCTCCCGTGCCTTGTCCTCGGCCAGAGACGTCTATCTACGGCGTGCCGCTGGCCTTGTCGGCGGTCCTAGTGGTCCTGTCGCCGGTGATCTGTTGTTCCCGAGGTGCTGCATCTTCTATATTGGGTATTTTTGGGTGGCTAGGGCCGTACAAGTTTTTTTTTGAAACTTCAGGAATGGCATTAGGGCAAGGAGGGTTTTCTCCCAACACACTGCCACGCTCCATCTCTGAGTGGCCAGTCACTAATGTTGCAACCTAACCTTAGTAATTGTGACTCATCATACGAAAATCAACCAATCATCACGGATTTTCTCATCGATTCAACACATCTAAACTTTTTCGGCAACCTGGAATGCCAGCATCGCTATTACAGTGTTTTAATAGTCTGCATATCTAATAATTTTTGTACATTATGCAAAAATGTTAGGTTTAATAAAGAAGTAAACTAAACTGACTAAACTGGTACTGTCAGCAGAATTTGAATCTGATTTTTTTCCCACACTTATGTATTTATGCTAAACTATTTTTATAGTTTTTCAAATCAACTTTGATTTTAATTTGATGCGTGAGTTGTACAAAAACGAATTCATGGGAAATAAATTGTTTATTAATCAAACAAAACCCAAAACCAGTGAATTTGGCACATTGTGTAAATCGTAAATGAAAACAGGATAAAATCATTTGCGAATCCTTTTCAACCTATATTCAATTGAATATATTGCATTCGGAATTTGATGCCTGCAACATGTTTCAAAAAAGCTGGCACAAGTGGCAAAAAGTCTGAGAAAGTTGAGGAATGCTAATCAAACACTTATTTGTAACATCCCACTAGTGAACAGGGTAATTGGGAACAAGTTGGTGCCATAATTGGGCATAAAATAGAAGCTTCCATGAAATGCTCAGTCATTCACAAACAAGGATCTGGCGAGGGTCACCACTTTGTGAACAAATGCGTGAGCAAATTGTCAAACAGTTTAAGAACAACATTTCTCAACAAGCCATTGCAAGGAAATAGGAAATTTCACCATCTATGGTCTGTAATATTATCAAATGGTTCAGAGAATCTGTAGAAATCATTGCATGTAAGCGGTAATGCCTGTGACCTTCAATCCCTCAGGCGGTAGGTTGTGCATCAAAAAGTGACATCAGTTTGTAAAGGATATCACCACATGGGCTAAGGCACACTTCAGAAAAAAATTGTCAGTAACTACAGTTCGTCGTTACAGCATTAGATGCAAGTTAAAACTCTATTATGCAAAGCGAAAGCCATTTATCAACAACACCCAGAAACGCTTCCGGCTTCCCTGGGCCCGAGCCCATCTAGGATGGACTGATGTAAAGTGGAAAAGTGTTCTGTGGTCTGACGATTTCACATTTCATTGTTTTTGGAAACTGTGGACGTCATGTTCTCTGGACCAAAGAGGAAAGAAACCATCCGGACTGGTACAGGCGCAAAGTTCAAAATTCATAAGCCAGCATCTATGATGGTATGGGGTTGTATTAGATCCCAATGTATAGGTAACTTACACATCTGTGAAGTAACCATTAATGCTGAAATGTACATACATGTTTTGTAGCAACATATGTTGCCTTCCAAGCAATGTATTTTTCATGGACACCCCTTCTTATTTCAGCAAGACAATGCCGAGCCACATTCTGCACGTATTACAACAGCGTGGCTTCGTAGTACAAACCCCGTTTCCATCTGAGTTGGGAAATTGTGTTGGATGTAAATATAAACAGAATACAATGATTTGCAAATCCTTTTCAACCCATATTCAATTAAATGCACTACAAAGACAACATATTTGTTGAAAATGATTTGCAAATCATTGTATTCCGTTTATATTTACATCTAACAAAATTTCCCAACTCATATGGAAACAGGTTTGTAAATTAATTATTTGTTGTTTGATGAATACTTGGGCCTATTGCGTTTAAGCACTTTGGTGTTGGTCATTGTGGTGGTGTTTCAGGAATAATTGGGCCTACCGCGCTACTACACTTTGGTGGTGGTCGTTGTGGTGGTGTTTGATGAATACCTTGGCCTACTGTGCTACTGCACTTTGTTGTTGGTCATTATGATTTTGGTAGCCCTTTTTGTGTTATTTGTATTTCTCTAGTACTGCGTATACTAAGTTAATTTGTTTATTTTTTTAATTAGAAAGTCATTTTCATTCTGTGTCATTTACAGCACCTGTGAGGAGAGCATACAGGATGCACAGGCGAAACTGATTGGACAAATGTTGGGTTGAGAGACAGGAGGTGAAATACATTTTTGGACAACTTGTTACACAACACTTGAGCCTTAGTTTTGTTTATAGCTTTGTATGTAGTTAAAGTTGTTTTTGTTAACCTTGGATAGAATGTTGGGAAAAAAAGTTTTTTTTTTTTTGCAAATAAAGCTATTATTGGAGAGACTTAAGTTGTAGTCAGAAGTGCGTATGGAAGTGTCCTGGCTCAGCCCACGGCCTTTGGTTTAGAACCTGGAAAGCTCGGCAAGGACGATACAGTTACTGTTATATATTATTATAGATAAACACAATAAAAAAAAAAAAGAAAAAAAAACATATCGTACTTTTACATATTTACTTGTACATATTTAGATTAAAAAAAAAATCGAAATATGTACAGTGGGGCAAAACAGTATTTAGTCAGCCACCGATTGTGCAAGTTCTCCCACTTAAAATGATGACAGAGGTCTGTAATTTTAATCATAGGTACACTTCAACTGTGAAAGACAGAATGTGAAAAAAAAAATCCAGGAATTCACATTGTAGGAATTTTAAATAATTTATTTGTAAATTATGTTGTGAAATAAGTATTTGGTCAACCATTCAAAGCTCTCAATGATGGAAGGAGGTTTTGGCTCAAAATCTCACGATACATGGCCCCATTCTTTCTTTCCTTAACACGGATCAATCGTCCTGTCCCCTTAGCAGAAAAACAGACCCAAAGCATGATGTTTCCACCCATGTATCCGTTTTGGTATAAACTCAACTCGTCGTGTTTGGAGGAAGAAGAATTCTGAGTTGCATCCCAAGAACACCAAACCTACTGTGAAGCATGGGGGTGGAAACATCATGCTTTGGGGCTGTTTTTCTGCTAAGGGGACAGGACGATTGATCCGTGTTAAGAAAAGAATGAATGGGGCCATGCATCTTGAGATTTTGAGCCAAAACCTCCTTCTATCGGTGAGTGCTTTGAATGGTTGACCAAATACTTATTTTCCACCATAATTACAAATAAATTCTTTAAAATTCCTACAATGTGAATTCCTGGATTTTTTTTTCCACATTCTGTCTCTCACAGTTGAAGTGTACCTAGGATGAAAATTCCAGACCTCTGTCATCATTTTAAGTGGGAGAACTTGCACAATCGGTGGCTGACTAAATACTTTTTTGCCCCACTGTATATAATATAATTTACTCTAAAAAGAAAAGTTTATTTTAAATTAAATTTTTATGATTAGGATTACACAATGTCAGTTCCAATACGTTACCATTTTGATCGAGTATAGCTTGGTTTGTTATGTCAGCTTTGTGGTGTCTTTTATTTTGAAAGTCTTAACCGGATTTATCTTGATGTAACATGATCTAGCTTGTACTTTGAGACGCTATCGCCAAGAAGACAGTCACATCTGTACCTGCAGCTCTCATCACACCTTCTTTCTGCACCACCACCAGCACCAGCAGCACCATCCGGGCATCCACCGGAACCCTCGCCGGAAACAAGCGTGTCATGGCCCGCGTGGAGGGAGAAGGGATGCCAGAGACAACCGTCGGAGTCGGAGTGATGCTGAGCCGGCGGAGGAGCAAAGGCAGGCGGAGAAAGCGAAAGGAGTTGTTCGCTGTCCAGATGTGCTTTACGGGCTTTCTACTGGGACTCGTCGCCGGGCTCCAGAAGGTTACACAACACGGAGGTAATAGACACCAAAAACATAAATATGCATGTGGGAATCATGTTTTGCATGCAGTGCAAAGAACAACTAAGTGCCTTTGCACATTTGCTCATAACAATAGTTCACCTCCTTTTTGCTAAACATTGCTGACATTTGTGGGTGATACATAGTTGATTGGCAACATTGCTCAACAAAGTTATATTCAAGAAGATGTGTGAAAAGGAGTAGAAAGAATTGGCTCTTATTTAATCGTGGTCTGTGTCTCAGTTTTATTATTGATTACTTCCTGTTTTTATTTTTTAGAGAAAAAAGGAAAGGATAAAATATGTTTTTCCACTGAGGTCTCAGTGCATGCAAGTAAGACTGACTACTTTAGTAGTTGAGTACCCCTTCAAGTTTAATGTCAAAATGATGTCAGTGTGAGAGTTTATGAAGTGTTTTAGGAGCATAGGAAGTGTTTAAATGCCTACTTAAACCCACTACTACCCACCAGTCTGATAGTTTATATATCAACGATGAAATATTAACATTGCAACACATGCCAATATGGCCTTTTTAGTTTACTAAATTGCAATTTTAAATTTCCCGGGAGTTTCGTCTTGAAAACGTTGTGTACGCAAGACGTCACAGGTTTTAAGGAAATATGAGTGCTGCGCACACACACAGCTAAAAGTCGTCTGCTTTAACCGCATAATTACACAGTATTTTGGACATCTGTGTTGCTGAATCTTTTTTAATTTGTTCCATTAATACTGGAGAAGTCAAAGTAGAAAGATGGAGTTGGGAAGCTTTAGCCTTTAGCCACACAAACACACGATGATTCCTTGTTTAAAATTCCTGGAGGTGAAACTTTACTATGGATCAGAGCGCGGTCAAGCGAATATGAATTGCGACGGAATGTCAACCAGCAGGTTTCAGTAAGAAAATTGTGGTAAAAAGTCGCTTCTTACCGGATATCAGCTGAGCTTGTGTGGTCCATAGCTGCCGTCGACTACCCTGAGACACTGCGCATCAACACACCCGTGGACACACCTCCGACTATCAGGTACTATTAAACTCTAAAACACTAGCAACACAATAGAAAGATAAGGGATTTCCCAGAATTATCCTACTAAATGTGTCTAAAAACATCGGATTCCGTCCCAATGCAATCAGGTTTTTTTTTTTTTCTCTAGTACGTTGCTATCAATATCCTCAAACACAAATCTTTCATCCTCGCTCAAATTAATGGGGAAATTGTCGTTTTCTCGGTCCGAATAGCACTTTTTATTGGAGGCTCCCATTAAAATCAATGTGAATATGTGAGGAGCCCACACACTTGTGACATCATCATCTGTGACTTCCGGTAGAGGCAGGGCTTTTCTCCTAGCACCGAAAGTTGCGAACTTTATCGTGGATGTTCTCTACTAAATCCTTTCAGCAAAAATATGGCAATATCGCGAAATGATCAAGTATGACACATAGAATAGACCTGCTATCCCCGTTTAAATAAAAACATCTCATTTCAGTAGGCCTTTAAGTGTGTGTGAAAGCAGTGTGCAATAATGTTAAATGCAGTGTTTACTGTAGTTTTTACAGGGAATTATTGTACATGGAAAAACAATACCACTTATGCAGTAAAATTCTGGAAAAGGAGCTACTTCGTTTTTTTTCAGCCTAAAATCTAAAATCATTGTTTTTACAGTTCTAGACTGTAAATGGAAAATCGTATAACTTTTATTGTAAAAAAAAAAAAAAAAGGCATTTAGGTCGCCAAAATGTTATCATAAAATTTACAATGTTTTCTACACGGAATCAATGTAAACTGGGGAACGGTATCACTTTTATATTTTATATTTTTATATTTATTTTATATTTATATTTTATATATAATTCTGGCGACAGAAGTTCTATTTTGTAATGGCAAAATCTATGGTTGCTGTTTTTACACTGCTTTACTATAAATTAAAAAAATGACTTTTATCTTTACGGTAAAATACTGGGAGCTCATGCCCAATATGTGCTAATTTATGGTGGTGTTTATACCAAATTACTATAAATCGGAAAAATCAATCAATCAATGATTATTTATATAGCCCTAAACCACTAGTGTCTCAAAGGGCTGCACAAACCACAACGACATCCTCGGTAGAGCCCACATAAGGGCAAGGAAAACTCACACCTAGTGGGACGTCGGTGACAATGATGACTATGAGAAACCTTGGAAAGGACCCCACCTTTTGGGTAACCGAAAGCAATGGAAGTCGAGCGGGTCTAACATGATACTGTGAAAGTTCAATCCATAGTGGATCCAACACAAATGCATCTGTTATTTTTACAGTATCATCCTAGTGATCCTTTTTTTTTACCGCAACATCTATGGTCATTGTTTTTACAGAGCATTAATCTAAATACAGAAAGTATAACTTTTATTTTTTTACTGTAAAATACTGGCATCAGTCACCAGAATTTTAACATTAATGGTGGCGTTTACACTGAATTACTATAAATCAGAAAAACGCGACTCTTGTTTTTACCATAACGTTCAGGCGACTGAGCAGACATTTGTTTTTATCTGCAAAATATACGGTTATTTTTACAACTTTTTAGTTTTACAGTAAAATATTAGCAGCTCAGTCACCAGAATTTTACTGTAAAAAAACAGTTTTTATTTTTTTTAAACCAAATTACTCTAAATCAAAAATCGAAGCTGTTACTCTTATGATGAAATTGTGGCGACTGAGCTGCCAGTATTTCCCCATAAAATCCACAGGCTTTTTCCTGTGAGCATAGGATTTGGCGATAAGGTCAAAAATTATGTCATGATATTATTTTTTTATATTGTCCAATATTGATAATTATTGATGCCTTTTTTGGCTTATTTAAGCCTGCCAATAAATACATTAAAACAATTGCCAACTCACCAAGGGTGCTATTTATCAGTGGAGAAGGTGTCTGTTAGTCAGTTAGAATGTAAGGTAATAAAATAATTTACGAAGATTTGAAGGTAGTTGCAGATTTGTGACACTAGATAGCAGTAGTGTATATGCTATTGATGATTATTACACAGACGGTTTGAGAAGCTACCCATTAAAAGGACACATTGGAAGTGTCAGGATGTTACCGCACGTCTGCATTGAAACCAACAAAACTAAAGACAACTTTCTGTTATTGGGTTGATATATCAAGGTATAACAGTTTATCGATCTAGCTTCTAAATGAATATTTAAAGCAGTCAAAGTTGATTTAAACATTGTTCTGTGATAAATAGGTACAGAATGTATAATAAACTACAGGTATACTAAATGTAAATTATGTGTATATGAAATTGCTTAATATCAGTACTCGTTGTGTCCTGATCCAACATCAGCACAAAACAGGATTATATGTGTATATATACTCTACATGTGCACTAGATTATATTTATTGCATATAAAATGTGTGATAAAATATCCGATACAAGCAGTCCTGCAGCGTGTTTACTTGTGCAAAGCTGGACAGCCAGTTACCACCTAAATGTCCTCCAATAAGCACACAAAGTTGGTGTTTTCCTGTATTTTAGTCAAGTCATTTACTAAAAGTAAACATGGTAAGTTATAGGCTACGGACCGAGCAGTTACGCAACAGCTACGCACACAATAGCGCACAAGCTAGAAATGTGTAATAAATGTCTTCAATTGAACAATATTGCAGTCTAAAACAGCAGATTTGTCAATATAAACAAGTACTAAATAATTATAGCTGCATATTGCTTGCACATACAAAGTCTCCAAGGCATAAGCTTATTTGAAAATAGCCAGTACTAAATGTGTCTGCATCATTCAACTTCAGCAGCTTGACTTAATGAATCATTGTGACCACTAGGTGTCTCCAAAAAACAATCATACGTTTTATTTATAAGACATCATAAGTTCTTCCAAAACGGTTAATAACAAATAGGTTAGTGTTTTTCACACCTAACATTTTTCTCTGTTTGACTAACTGAAGTTGTATAGATTTGTTTTGTGTATGATTTTGTGGGATTGAAAATACACCAGATCAGTTAATTCTATAATTGTTTACTTTAGGAATACATTTTTTCATATTTTCCATAACTAGCATGATGCATTTACATAATCCTCTTTTTTTTGTAGTAAAGTTAGTAAATAAAAAGTTTTAATAATTCACAAATGGTAATATTAAAGAACAGTACAGTATAGAGCAGGGGTAGGGAACCTATGGCTCTAGAGCCAGATGTGGCTCTTTTGATGACTGCATCTGAGCTGACATTGCTTAATACGGTAAGTAACAAATAATTCCGCTGGTAATCACAGTGTCAAAAATAACGTTCAAAATATAAAACATTCTTATGCATTTTAATCCATCCGTCCGGTTTCTACCGCATCTGTTCAGGAAGTCGCATTAATGGTTAGAAGTATTTTATTTATTGTTGGTAATCTTCAGAATAGCAGTGTTATTAAAAAGAATAAGAGTGTTATTATACTCTAAAAATCTTGGTCTTACTTAAAAATGCACGCATTTAATTGTATTCAATGTTAAAAAAATATATATGGCTCTCACGGAAATACTTTTTAAAATAATTGGCTTTTATGGCTCTCTCAGCCATAAAAGTTCCCGACCCCTGGTATAGAGGGTGTGTTCGGTCCAGAATGTAGTTTCATTGATTTAGGACTGAAAGTGTTTTGCTTTATGTTTAACGTGAGATATCCAACTGATATATTGTGAAAGTGGTCAATATTAAGTGTACAAAGACACATTGCATGTATTCTGGCTTTGATGCTTTTCATTTAGAAACAGTGAAAATATGAGTGTGAATAGCTCGGTTGGTAGAGCGGCCGTGCCAGCAACTTGAGGGTTGCTGGTTCGATACCCGCTTCCGCCATCCTAGTCACTGGGTTTGTGTCCTTGGGCAAGACACTTTGCCCACCTGCTCCTAGTGCCACCCACACTGGTTTAAATGTAACTTAGATATTGGGTTTCACTATGTAAAGCGCTTTGAGTCACTAGAGAAAAAGCGCTGTATAAATATCATTCACTTCACTTCACTTTACTTCAATGGTTGTTATACAAAAGCGACTTCATTTCAGGAGCCCATATATAACACATGCAGTATATCATATACAGTAGATTTAAAGTAAAACATTTCAAGAATGTATTTCGCATCATTTTTCATGATTATAGTGGATCCCGTTTAAGTCGACACTGTACGTCGACAACCCATTTTAAGGGGTCATGTTACGGTTTTTCCTACATTTAAAACACTTTGTTGTGGTTTACATAACATGTAATGGTGGTTCTATGGTCAAAATGTTATATACATTATGTTTTACAGACCACCTTAAAGCCATTTTCTGACTGTCTCTTCAGGATTTGCGAGCGGTCTCATTTACATGCCTCCACTTTGACAGCATGTTTTCCTCGTCATCCATGTTGTAGTTTTTAGCGCTTACATATTGAGTGTACTAACAGATATAAGTTAGAACTATACACTATTTTGTATTAGAAATGATAACAACAAAGGATGGATGTGCCCCACAACAAGATAATAGAGTAACATTTCAGAATGGCCTTTTATTGTGGGCAGTCTAAGGCCTGTGCAATAATCATGCTGTTTAATCAGCATATTGATATTCCATACCTGTAAAGTGGGATGGATTATCTTGGCAAAGAATAAATGCACACTAACACAGTATAGAAAGATTTGTGAACAATATTTGAGTGTAATAGGTCTTTTGTGCATATAGCAAAAGTTGTAGATCTTTGAGTTCAACTCATGAAAAATGGGAGCAAAAACAAAACTGTTACGTTTATATTTTTGTTCAGTACATAAATGTTTTACCCCGAAAGAGACAAGCGGTAGAAAATAGATGGATGGATGTACATAAATGTTTTTTTTTAAATGGCTTCATGTTTAAGGACGTTGTCCTGCTGGAAGGTGAATCATCGCCTTAGTTTCAAGTCTTCTGCAGACTCCAACAGGTTTTCGTATTCTTTCAGAATTTACAGTTGCATTGCACACGTAGGCCTGGATCTACTGAGGGGCAAGAAGAAGCAAAGCCTCTTCAAATTAACGTTTTCCCCCCTCAAATCAAGTTGTTTTAAGTTGAGAAAGTAAATTTCAATAACTGACAAAAATATTATATTAAAAAATGAGAAAATGATGCAATAGCAAAGAAATCCGCTGAAAAAGGGACACGATGCACTATAGTATCATCTTCACTCATCCCCTTAGCCCTCAGTAAACCAGACGAATGAAAACCAGACAAAATTGTTGTAAGAAACAAAATCCAACCATTTAATTTCCTCTTGTAGATGGGTGGGACAAGTTAGGTATGTATCCTATCACGCGCGTAAAAAGCGACCAAGCAAAAAACAAACAAAAACAATGTAGCGTCCTCCTGGTAATGTGTACTGATGTTAAAGACGATATACTCTTAATTGCACAAGTACCATATCACTACATCAATGATTACATGCTTTGTAATTCCATGAGAGTTTTGCAGTGGCACATGCACGTCCGTGTGCTTTATATAGACACCTAAACATGCAAAATCGTTTCCTTGGCTCGTTAGTGTGTGCTGATTTTAGAAATAATGTAGACTTCACTGCACATGTAATACATCACTATGTTTCTGGACATGTTATAATTCTATCGGTGTTGGGTTTCAGCAGCACAGGCGGGCATTCAGTCTTTAATAATGTTCCCAGGATTCTGTGTACGTGCAGGCTGGTTCTAAAGATACTGTAATTGTACGTCTAGTACAGGGGTCGGGAACCTTTTTGGCTAAGAGAGCCATGAAAGACAAATATTTTAAATGTATTTCCGTGAGAGCCATATCAATCAATCAATCAATCAATCATCAATCAATGTTTATTTATATAGCCCCAAATCACAAATGTCTCAAAGGACTGCACAAATCATTACGACTACAACATCCTCGGAAGAACCCACAAAAGGGCAAGGAAAACTCACACCCAGTGGGCAGGGAGAATTCACATCCAGTGGGACGCCAGTGACAATGCTGACTATGAGAAACCTTGGAGAGGACCTCAGATGTGGGCAACCCCCCCCCTCTAGGGGACCGAAAGCAATGGATGTCGAGCGGGTCTAACATGATACTGTGAAAGTTCAATCCATAGTGGCTCCAAGACAGCAGCGAGAGTCCCGTCCACAGGAAACCATCTCAAGCGGATCAGCAGCGTAGAGATGTCCCCAACCGATACAGGCAAGCGGTCCATCCTGGGTCCCGACGAGCGGTCCATCCTGGGTCTCGACTCTGGACAGCCAGTACTTCATCCATGGTCATCGGACCGGACCCCCTCCACAAGGGAGGGGGGGACATAGGAAAAAGAAAAGAAGCGGCAGATCAACTGGTCTAAAAAGGAGGTTTTATTAAAGGCTAGAGTATACAGATGAGTTTTAAGGTGAGACTTAAATGCTTCTACTGAGGTAGCATCTCGAACTGTTACCGGGAGGGCATTCCAGAGTACTGGAGCCCGAACGGAAAACGCTCTATAGCCCGCAGACTTTTTTTGGGCTCTAGAAATCACCAATAAGCCGGAGTCTTTTGAACGCAGATTTCTTGCCGGGACATATGGTTCAATACAATCGGCAAGATAGGCTGGAGCTAGACCGTGTAATATTTTATACGTAAGTAGTAAAACCTTAAAGTCACATCTTAAGTGCACAGGAAGCCAGTGCAGGTGAGCCAGTACAGGCGTAATATGATCAAACTTTCTTGTTCTTGTCAAAAGTCTAGCAGCCGCATTTTGTACCAACTGTAATCTTTTAATGCTAGACATGGGGAGACCCGAAAATAATACATTACAGTAATCGAGACGAGACGTAACAAACGCATGGATAATGATCTCGGCGTCTTTAGTGGACAAAATGGAGCGAATTTTAGCGATATTACGGAGATGAAAGAAGGCCGTTTTAGTAACGCTTTTAATGTGTGACTCAAAGGAGAGAGTTGGGTCGAAGATAATACCCAGATTTTTTACAGAGTCACCTTGTTTTATTATTTGGTTGTCAAATGTTAAAGTTGTATTATTAAATAGAGGTCGGTGTCTAGCAGGACCGATAATCAGCATTTCCGTTTTTTTGGCATTAAGTTGCAAAAAGTTAGCGGACATCCATTGTTTAATTTCATTAAGACACGCTTCCAACTGACTACAGTCCGGCGTGTTGGTCACCTTTAGGGGCATGTAGAGTTGGGTGTCATCAGCATAACAGTGAAAGCTAATACCGTATTTGCGTATGACGTCACCCAGCGGCAGCATGTAGATGCTGAAGAGTACAGGGCCAAGGACCGAACCCTGGGGAACTCCACACATTACCGAGGTCACACTGTTATAGGAGACGCACTGCATCCTATCAGTAAGATAAGAGTTAAACCATGACAGGGCTGAGTCTGACATACCAATTCGTATTTTGATACGCTCTAATAAAATATTATGATCGACGGTATCGAAAGCAGCGCTAAGATCGAGGAGCAGCAACATAGATGATGCATCAGAGTCCATTGTTAGCAATAGATCATTAGTCAATTTTGCGAGGGCTGTCTCAGTCGAGTGATTTGCCCTGAAACCGGATTGAAAGATTTCACATAGATTGTTAAACGCTAAGTGCTCATTTAGCTGCTCTGCAACAATTTTTTCGAGGATTTTCGAAATAAAGGGAAGGTGAGACACCGGTCGGTAGTTTACCATGAGGTCAGGATCGAGGTTAGGTCTTTTAAGGAGAGGATGAATAACCGCTTTTTTGAATGCAACGGGAACAGTGCCCGAGGAAAGTGATAAGTTTATAATATTTAGCACTGATGGACCTAGTAATACAAAAAGCTCCTTGATAAGTTTCCCAGGAAGTGGGTCAAGTAAACATGTTGTTTGTTTTATTCCATTTACACGTTGTAACAATCCTTCTAATGTTATTTCATCAAAACGACAGAAACTATTTTGGATATTTGCAGTATCCGCCGCATATACAATCGTATCTGTGTTACTATAACCCAGTTGTAGCTGGGACGCATTGTCTTTAATCTCCTTTCTAATAAGTTCAATTTTCTTATTAAAGAACTTCATAAAGTCATCTGCCGAATGGGTGGAGCTACTGGAAGGAGTCCCTTGTTGGGTTAGCGATGCTACTGTACTAAACAATAATTTTGGATCGTTTTTATTAATGCGGATGAGATTTGAGTAATAATTAGTTTTAGCTAAGGTAAGCATGCGTTTATAAGTTATTAAACTATCACTCCATGCTTGATGGTGCACCTCAAGTTTAGTCGTGCGCCATTTGCGTTCCAGCTTTCTACATAATAATTTCTGAGCTCTAGTTTCTTCAGTAAACCATGGCGTACGCCTTTTTGGAGCCTTTTTTAACTTCAGCGGTGCTATACTATCAATGGTTTCGCGCAGGGCGTTGTTAAAGTTGTTAGTGAGGTTATCAATAGAGCCCACATACTTTGGGAACGGTGCCATTACCGAGGGCAGTAGGTCCGCAAGAGTCGTCGTTGTGGCAGCATTAATGTTGCGGCTGCTATAGCAGTTATTATTATTATTAGCTTGCCGAACATGAGTCTGAACTTCGAATTTTATAAGGTAATGATCGGACATTACTTTAGTATACGGGAGTATCATAACTTTGGAAACGGTGATACCTCTGACAAGCACTAGGTCTATCGTATTACCGCTGCGATGCGTCGGTTCATTTATTATTTGTGTAAGACCACAGCTATCAATTATAGTCTGGAGCGCCACGCACGGTGGGTCCAATGGGGTATTCATATGGATATTAAAGTCCCTCATTATAATTATATTATCGGCGTGCGTCACTAGATCAGCAACAAACTCTGAGAATTCACTAATAAAGTCCGAATATGGCCCTGGGGGGCGGTAGATAACGGCCAGGCACAGAGGCAGAGGTGTGGCAGACTTCATAGAAAGCACCTCAAACGATTTATATTTATTATTTAAGTTAGGACTAAAGTTAAAGTTTTTGTTGTATATTAGTGCGACACCCCCTCCCCTAATATTTTTTAACAGTGAATACAACTAAATGCATGCATTTTTAATGAATAACAACAGTTTTAGAGTACAATAAGTCTATTATTATTTTTAATAGCATTTTTATTCTGAAGCTAACCAATAATAAATAAAATACTTCTTATCAATAATGAGACTGCTTGAACAGGTGCGGTAGAAAATGGATGGATGGATTAAAATGCATGAAAATGTTTTGTATTTTGAACGTTATTTTTAACACTGTGATTACCAGCAAAATTATTAATTACTTATTGTGTTAAGCAGTGTCAGCTATGATTTATCTGAGAGCCAGATGTAGTCATCAAAAGAGCCACATCTGGCTCTAGAGCCATAGGTTCCCTACCCTTGGTCTAGTATATCAAAATAAACATAAGAGGAGGTGTAATGGTGCACCAAGTCAGCTATTGCTACTTTTTTCAGGCTTCTGATTGGACAACTTGTGCATGACAGCAGGTGTATGTGTTTTTGTGTATACATAGATAGTTTTGAAACTATACTTGTGTGGATGGAGATTGTTAACCCCAAATATGTGTTTTTGAGACTCTACGTGTTCGTGTGGAGATAGCCTTAGATTGGGTACTCTAGTCTGGACTAGGATTTTACGGTATACCGGTACTAGTAAATACTGCGTTACTAAAGAATCGGTTGGTAGAGCGGCCTTGCCAGCAGCTTGAGGGTTCCTGGTTTACCCCATTTTCCGCAATCCTAGTCACGTACGTTGTGTCCTTGAGAAAAACACATCACCCTTGCTCCTAATGGGTCATGGTTAGCGCCTTGCATGGCAGCTCCTTTCATCATGGGTGAATGTGTAAATAGTGTCAAAGCTCTTTGAGGACCTTGAAGTTAGAAAAGCGCTATACAAGTATAACTAACCCCTATCAGGGGTCACCAACCTTTTTGAAACCAAGAGCTACTTCTTGGGTACTGATTAACGCGAAGGGTTACCAGTTTGATACACACTTAAATAAATTGCCAGAAATAGCCAATTTGCTCAATATATATATATATATATATATATATATATATATATATATATATATATATATATAAAAAATGGGTATTTCTATCCGTCATTCCATCGTATATTTTTTCCCTTTACGGAAGGTTTTTTGTAGGGAATATATGATGAAAAAAACACTTAATTGAACTTTTTAAAAGAGGATAAAACACGAAAAAAATGAAAAAAATGTTTTGAAACATAGTTTATCTTCAAATTCAACTCTTTAAAATTCAAAATTCAACCGAAAAAAATGAATAGAAAAACTAGCTAATTCGAATCTTTTTGAAAAAATTAAAAAAAGAATTGGTGGAACATCATTAGTAATTTTTCCTGATTAAGATTCATTTTAGAATTTTGATGACATGTTTTAAATAGCTTATAATCCAATCTGCACTTTGTTAGAATATATAACACATTGGACCAAGCTATATTTCTAACCAAAGACAAATCATTATTTCTTCTAAATTTTCCAGAACAAAAATTTTAAATGAAATTCAAAAGACTTTGAAATATGATTTAAATTACATTCTAAAGATTTTCTAGATTTGCCAGAATATTGTTTTTGAATTTTAATCATAATAAGTTTGAAGAAATATTTCACAAATATTCTTCGTCGAAAAAACATGAGCTAAAATGAAGAATTAAATTAAAATGTATTTATTATTTTTTTAAATAAAAAAAATTATTACTTGAACATTGGTTTAAATTGTCAGTAAAGACAAGGAAGGAATTTAAAAGGTAAAAAGGTATATGTTTTTTAAAAATCCTAAAATATTTTTAAGGTTGTATTTTTTCTCTAAAATTGGCTTTCTGAAAGTTATAAGAAGCAAAGTAAAACAAATAAATGAATGTATTTAAACAAGTGAAGACCAAGTCTTTAAAATATTTTCTTGGATTTTCTATTTCTATTTGAGTTTTGTCTCTCTTAGAATTAAAAATGTCAAGCAAAGTGAGACCAGCTTGCTAGTAAATAAATACAATTTAAAAAAATAGAGGCAGCTCACTGGTAAGTGCTGCTATTTGAGCTATTTTTAGAACAGGCCAGCGGGCTACTCATCTGGTCCTTACGGGCACCGTGTTGGTGACCCCTGACCCATATGATGCCATCTGCAGAAGAGTCATCGTGACTTCTACACAACTGTAAGTTAGCCAGGTGAATTTGCTGCGTCTACCGGACTCATTAACAAATTATGATGAAACCATACATCGTAACTGCGTTTCACAACACACATACACATGGTCGTAACTACCATTGAGGACAAAGAGGTCATGTCCTCTGTATTTTTTCTCAATGAAAAAAAGAAGATGATATATATGACTACAAATGTACTTTGTGTAGCACATTGTGTGCGCTGTACAACATCATGCGTGTTATGTTGGGTGTGTAGTGGTAACCAACACGCGTTACTTTCCAGTCAGCATCTTTATTCCGTCCTTGTATTTTTCTACATCACATCACATCACATTCTTCTTCTCTCCTCACCATCCCGCATCCCTCCGTCTGACTCACTCCGCCATCTAGAGGCTGTACAATGTAACTGAAACAACTGTACGATTAACTCAATGCAGTAGTGAAGACAACATCTCCCCCTTTCAATAAAAGCGAATACCTTCATAACAACTTACAGTTGCTTTTGTAATTGGATTCAAGTAACACCATGCCTATAATATTTTGAAAATAATAAAATGACAACCAATAAACCATTACAGCAGCATTTAACCGAATGTAAACTGCATACCAAACATTTTCATGCATGCATTATTTATTTTCTTTAACAACTAGCAACATGCATGTTTATGCAACTTCTTTAGTACATGACATAGTTCTTAGTCCAGTTAGGCGGTTGCCTACACCTCTCGGGTCTACTGTTCACATTTGTCTCTTGTTCAGGTTTAGTCTGTACAGTGTCATTGTCCATAGTGGTCACTTGTGGTGGTACAGAAAGGTGTGATGCATTCCAAACTCTACCATCATCCAACAGGTAGGTGTATGGGCTTTTCTTCCGCACCACAGTTCTTGGCTTTGTGAACTTTTGTTCTCCTTTCTTTACCTTCCATGGCTTACGAATCCTGACCTGATCACCACAGTTGAAGGCAGTCTTCTTTGCACTCCTCTTGCTGTCGGTGTACTGTTTTGCGTATTCCTGTATCTTTTTATCTCGTTCACGCACCTCATTCTCATTTGCGTGGACAGGAGTCATATTCATGATTTGGAGTTTGGTTCTCATTTGTCTTCCATGAAGCAGTTGTGAGGGGCTCACTCCAGTGGTTGAATGTGGAGTAGCTCTGTAATCCATAAGAAAGGACCTTGTGAATGGCTTCCAGGGTGTCCCTTGTATAGAAGCAGTCTGGAGGCAGTCTTTGAGCACTCCATTTGCACGGGGATAATATAGAGATGATTTCAGGTGCACAATTCCTCTTTGTTTTAGGAAATTTTCGAATTCAGCTGATGTGAACTGAGTACCATTGTCACTCACTAACTCTTTTGGATTACCTTCCCGTGAAAAAATTGCTATGAGGAACTGGATGACTGTTGCAGTATCAATCTGTGCCACAAAAGCTACTTCTGGCCATTTACTGAAGTAGTCCACAATCGTTACAGCAGATCTGCAGTCTCTTGGTGCAGATTCAAAAGGACCAACGATGTCGATTGACACTTTTTTCCAAGCGGCATCAGGCAAAGGCACAGGTTGGAGTGGAGCATTGTAGGTAGTTACTGACTTGTCATTTTGTCGACATGTAGTACAGTCTTTGATGAGTGATTCAACTTGTGCGTCCATTTTAAGCCACCAGTATAGTTCTCTGAGGCGTTGTTTTGTTCTGACAATGCCCTGATGAGTCTCGTGTGCAATGTCTATAAGCCTTTTCTGTAGTGATCCTGGAACCACGAGACGGTGAGTGCCTCTGACCACGCAGTCCTTCAAAATTGCCAGTTCTTCACGTATCAGTTAGTATGGCTGTTGGTCATGGTCAAGCACTTTTTTTTTGTCTTGGCCAAGGCTTTTGTAGCTGTGCTCGAAGTTTGGTCAACACAGGGCACAAGTTACTCTCCGCTTTGAAGTCCGCTTGAGTGACTGCTTGAATGTCGTCCAGTATTGTTGCGACTGACTCCACAGTCTCAGTATAATCCTCATTTGTCGCAGGAAGTGGTAGTCTGGATAAGCTGTCGGCGATGCTGTTCAGTGTTCCAGCTCTGAACTGGACCTCATAGTCAAACTCCATTAAGCGAGCAGACCACCCGGCAACCCGAAGTCCAGCCCGATTATTTCCCTTGGTAGTCAGGAGTGTAGTTAGAGCATGATGGTCTGTGCGTAACAGGAACTTCCTTCCCCAGAGCCACACACGCCACTTTTCAGCAGCCCAGACGCATGCAAGAGCCTCTTTTTCAACTATGGAGTACTTTCTTTCAGCATCTGATAAACTGCCGGAGGCAAAAGCGATTGTATCTTCCTCTCCTGCCTCATTCACCTGTGTCAAAACAGCTCCAAGTCCATAATCAGAAGCGTCAGTCGAGACCACTGTTTGTTTGTTTGGGTCAAACAGTGTCAGTGCTGGGCTGTTGACAACCATGTTTTTGACTTGATCATAGCTCTTTTGTGCTGCATCATTCCACTAAAATATCGTATTCTTCCTCAACAGAGCTCTCATTGGCTCGACCAAGCTGGCGTAGTTAGGTATAAATTTGCTATACCATGCACTTAAACCCAGGAATGAGCGCAGGGTGGCTGCATCGGTAGGACCAGGTGCATTCAGGATTGCAGTCACATGGCCATCGCTTGGCTGTAAGCCTTCAGGTGAGAGTCTGTGGCCCAGGAATGTCAGTGTAGTCCGATTGAAGAGACATTTTTCCTTGTTGAGCTGCAGACCCGCTTCCTGAATACGGTTCATTACAGCTTCCAAGTTAGCATCATGTTCTTCCTGTGAGGGCCCATATATTATTACATCATCTAGGTAACACTTAACCCCTTTTAATCCACTGAGTATTTTTGTCATCATTTTCTGGAATGCTTCAGCAGCTGAACTTAGTCCATAAGGAACCATGCGGTATCTGTACAATCCTTCATGTGTAATGAAAGCAGTGAGATCTCTGCTCTCCTCATGCAGTTCCAGTTGATGGTAGGCACTTTTCAGATGCAAGGTAGAGTACATCTTTGACCCACGCAGCTCAACTAGTACGTCCTCGATCAGTGGTAATGGATGGCTGTCAGGGACCACTGCCTTGTTAGGTTCTCTCATATCCACACACATGCAGATTTTCCCGTTCCTCCTCCGAGTGACTACAATAGGGGAAACCCATTTGGATGAATCTACTCCCTCTATGATTCCCTGCTTTTCCAGTTCATTCAGCTCTGCCATGACGGTATCACGTACTGAAAGCGGCAGGCGCCTGAGTTTTTGTTGCACTGGTTTAACATCTGTGCATATCTGCACCTTATGTACAAAACCTTTGGCATGTCCAATGTCCAAAGTGGTTGGAGTTTCGGGAAGCTTAGGTAACCGTGAAAGCATGGCACAGTCCACTGTTGGTTCCACCAACTTTCCTCCTTTAATCTCTATGTTGAGGTCTTCACATAGATCTAGCCCAATGAGGGGTGTACCGGTCTTTACAATGTTGAAAAATCCAGTTGCAGTTCTCTGTTGGTATGTTACTGTCGCTTTAAGACGTCCAAACACTTTTAGGTTCTGTCTTGAGTATGTCAACAGTTTTACTGTAGGTGGGCTTAGTTTACTTGTGCTGAAGTTTTCTCTGTACAGTTTTTCGGGTATGGGGTGTCCTGCCTTCTTATTTCCCTGTCTGTAGACTGCAGAGACCAGCTTCGTTCCACTCTCAGCAAACGTTTTTGCATCAGCAATGGCAATTTCGATTCGTCTGGCTAGTGTAAGTGCCTTGTCAAGATTTAGCTCGGGTTCCAACAACAGTTTTTCATGTATTCGAGGCACACACATTTTCTCCACTATCTGATCACGTATCATTTCATCTTCCATTGCACTGAAATTGCACGTTTTTACTAGCTCAAGCAGCGCTGCCACATAATGATCCGTTGACTCACCCATAGCTTGAGCGCGCTGCCGAAAACGGTACCTCTCCGCGACCACGTTGACTTTCGGGGTGAAGAATGTTTGCAAAGCCAGTAAGCTACCACTGTAGGTATCCTCAGTAAGCGGCAAGGTATTGTACAACCTTTGTCCTTCTGTTCGCAGACAGTGAATCAGCAGGGCTCTTTTCCTCCCCGCGGAAAATTCTTGACCTCTAATTACTAGCAGGTAGTTGTAGAATAGCTTCCTCCAATCCTCGAACGTAATCTTCGGCTCTCCCGGACACTCCAGGAACGCATAGGGCGGTTGTAAGCCATTCTTCTATTTCTTTATCCTCGTTGCCACTTGTTATGTTGGGTGTGTAGTAGTAACCAACACGCGTTACTTTCCAGTCAGCATCTTTATTCCGTCCTTGTATTTTTCTACATCACATCACATTCTTCTTCTCTCCTCACCTTCCCGCATCCCTCCGTCTGACTCACTCCGCCATCTAGAGGCTGTACAATGTAACTGAAACAACTGTACGATTAACTCAATGCAGTAGTGAACACAACAATGCGGTAGATCATCCTCTCTCACTATACAATCTTGGTCATGCACAGCCCGCTACAACTTCAACAACGTAACGTATTGAAGTCCAGTTTTTCTTTAAAGATCATCTAAAACAGAAATGTGCTGTCAACATAACATTAACATTCAATAATTTTGCGTGAAGATGCACTTTCAAATGTAAATTATTGAATGACAAGGTGGTTTGTACAAAATTTAACCTGAAACTTATTCCTGGCCACATCATGCTCTGTCACTGATTAGAATATGAAGACACATTTTCTGTATTCACCGCTGGTGGCTCTGTGGTACTAGCTTCACAAAGCAGAAGGTCTTGGCTTTGAAACCTGGCCGTGGTAAAAAAAATGTTGGTACGGTTTTTAAATGTATGTTTTAATGATGTTAAAATTGTGTAAAAAATAATATATATAAATAATACAAACATTCATTGTGGTAGAACTATCACGTTGTATTGTCTAACATCTTTGACAATTCTCTTAGGCCACCGTTGTTTGACCTCGGTATTTGTCAAAACCTAGTTTCAGCCCTGCACATATACACCTGCTTAGCCAGAGGCGTAGCATTAAAACTAGAGTTGAACTTTCTCTTTGTAAATGAGTGGACAATGCAGAATACTGCTCACCGGATGATAAACAAGTTTGGGCAAAAACATTCTGTGTTGTTCAAGAGACTATTGTACTTCTCTAAGTTTTTTAAATATTGACTACTGTGTGTGTGAAGTCCTACTTCTGTATATTATTTCCATCCATCCATCCATTTTCTACCGCTTATTCCCTTTGGGGTCGCGGGGGGCGTTGGTGCCTATCTCAGCTACAATGGGGCGGAAGGCGGGGTACACCCTGGACAAGTGGCCACCTCATGGCAGGGACAACACATATAGACAGACAACATTGACACTCACATTCACACACTAAGGCCAATTTAGTGTTGCCAATCAACCTATCCCCAGGTGCATGTCTTTGGAGGTGGGAGGAAGCCGGAGTACCTGGAGGGAACCCACGCATTCACGGGGAGAACATGCAAACTCCACACAGAAAGATCCCGAGCCCGGGATTGAACCCTGACTACTCAGGACCTTCGTATTGTGAGGCAGACGCACTAACCCCTCTTCCACCGTGAAGCTCTGTATATTATTTCTCTAAATTTAAATGTTTGCTGCCTATTTTATTGCTATGGTGTATCACAGGGTAAACTTTGTGCTCTCCTGATTTATTTACATAAATTATTCTGCCCTCCATGAATGTTGAAATTAAGTTTGGCAGACATATAAACAATCATTTAAATCCAACTTGATGTTGTTTATTTATATTCTCCACAATGAAGTTCGTAAAAAATATATCACGATAAAGAAATTACATGAATATGCACATGAATTACACATGTAAGATTTATGTGAAATCGACAGCACAGTTTGATATAAACTAAAAAAAAGCAATACAACCATACAGGATAAAGTTTGGCCGCTAACTTAATGTTAACATTTAATAGGAAACATCCCATTAAGAGACTCAGGAATGTTTACATCACAATTTAAAAATAACAAAATCAACATAAAACGGAAAATAAATGTATACTTAAAGTAATCCATCCATCCATCTTCTACCGCTTATTCCCTTTTGGGGTCACAGGGGGCGCTGGCGCCTATCTCAGCTACAATTGGGCGGATGGCGGGCTTCACGGTGGCAGAGGGGTTAGTGCGTCTGCCTCACAATAAGAAGTTCCTGCAGTCCTGGGTTCAAATCCAGGCTCAGGATCTTTCTGTGTGGAGTTTGCATGTTCTCCCCGTGAATGGGTGGGTTCCCTCCGGGTACTCCGGCTTCCTCCTACTTCCAAAGACATGCACCTGGGGATAGGTTGATTGGCAACACTAAATTGGCCCTAGTGTGTGAATGTGAGAGTGAATGTTGTCTGTCTATCTGTGTTGGCCCTGCCATGAGGTGGCGACTTGTCCAGGGTGTACCCCGCCTTCCGCCCGATTGTAGCTGTAGCTTAAAGTAATATATTCACCAAACCATGTGAAAACAAAAATTGACCGCTAACTAAGCCAGACTGCTGCTTGCCACTGAGTATTGACTAACCAGGAAGCTCTTAACTCTCTAAAAAAATATTAATGAATAATTAAATTAAGAAAATCAGACTTGTATTGTATTCATTTAGTAGAGTGCACATTAATGAACAATGTGCTGTACAGAATGTAAATGATCCAGATTATAACACTGGGAGCAAGGTGAGTTAAGTGTCTTGCCCAAGGACACGACGGCTGTGTGCAGGATGGCGTAAAAGGAATTTGTACCAAAAACCCTTAGGTTTCTTGGTGACCTGTCCATGCCACCCATTGAATTTTAAAACAAATAACGTAGTCCGTAATTTTGTGGAACAAGTTTGGCAAGAGATTGCCACTAATATATTATATATGATTCAAAACATTTTTTTTTACAAATAAAAAACTGAAAAGTGCGGCGTGCAATAGTATTCAGTCCCTTTTCCTCTGAGTGGAACCAATTGCCCTCAGAAGTTGCCTGATAACTAAATCATGTCCACTTGTGTGTAATCTCATATCAGTACAAATACAGCTGCTCTGTGACGGCCTCAGAGTTTGATTGAAAGAATATTGGGAGCAAACGGCATTATGAAGTCCAAGGAACACAATAGACAAGTCAGATATAAAGTTGTGGAAAAGTTTCAAGCAGGCTTCAGCTATAGAACTATTTCCAAAGCTTTGAACATCTCACAGAGCACAGTTCATGTCAGGATCTGTCAAATCAGATCATACCTTGTATTGAGTTTGTTGGTCTTTTCCTGTGTTTAGTTTCTTAGTTCCGCTTTAGTGCTCTTATTTTGGTCGTTATTTCTGTTTGGTTTGTGGGCTACTGCAAGAAGCTTCACCCTGCGTCCGAGCGTATTCTCCTTGCAGCTATTTTCATTTCGCAATTATGGCTGATTAAGTTGAGCCTTGGCTGCTAGCCTTTGTCATGTATATTGATACATTGTGGACACTTCTCCTGCTGCACGTTTTGCTGTTCCCCAGCATCCCGTTTTGTTTACTCCCTCTTCCGTTAGTTTCGTTTTGCATTGCCGTCCCTATGCCTTGGTGCCTTTCTTAGCGGCTAGGGATGGGAACTGATAGGATTTTTCTGGTTCCGATTCCACCTTCGAGTTTACTTAACGATTTTTTTCTTTTACGGTTCTCTTATTGATACTTATTTGGGGAAAAAAAGGAGAAAAAAGTGTTAATAAGCATTAATTTTATTTCGTTTAGAGGTAACATGACCTTACAAAGCTTACAATGAGGTCTCAAGAGGGACATACAAAGCATAGAAGAAAACAAAAATTACTTTTTTGTAAATAAATATAATTCATATTTTTCTGTAAAATTTAAATTATGTGCAAATTACACCAGAATGTAAGATTTAGTAACCTATGATATTAACTTATTACATGCAAAGTGAGATTTTTTAAACCTGTATTGGTTATAATATTGACGATTATGGCTTACAGTTCATCAAAACTTTGAATTGAAAATCTCGGAAAATTTAAAGTTTCAAAAACTGTAAGCCTTGATGTTAAAAATGCTAACTTTGCATGTCATGAGTTGATATCACATATTACTTTTACATTTGAAGTTAAACTGCTGACATGAGTGGACTTTTACACAATATTCTAATTTAATGAGTTTCACCTGTATAATTTTATGACTGAGACTAAATCTAGTTGAAACTAAACATGCAACTTTTCTCTGACTACAATTAAAGTTAAGTTAAGTTAAAGTACCAATGATTGTCACACACATACTAGATGTGGCGAAATTATTCTCTGCATTTGACCCATCACCCTTGATAACCCCCTGGGGGGTGAGGGGAGCAGTGGGCAGCAGTGCCCGGGAATCATTTATGGTTATTTAACCCCCAATTCCAACCCTTAATGCTGAGTGCCAAGGAGGGAGGTAATGGGTCGCATTTTTATGGTCTTTGGTACTGTATGACTCGGCCGGGATTTGAACTCACGAGGGCGGACACTCTAACCCAGGGGTCGGTAACCTTTTTGGCTGAGAGAGCCGTAGAAGCCAAATATTTTTAAATGTATTTCCGTGAGAGCCATATAATATTTTTTTAACACTGAATTAAACTAAATGTGTGCATTTTTATGTAAAACCAACAATTGGGTATAACATGTCTGTTATTCTTTTCAATAACATTTGTATTCTGAAGCTAACTAATAATGAATAAAATACTTCTTACCATTATTGACTTCTTAAACAGGTGAGGTAGAAACGGATGGATGGATAAAAATGCATGAGAATTTTTTATATTTTGAATGTCATTTTTAACACTGATTACCAGTGGAATTATTTCTTACTTATTGTGTTAAGCAATGTTAGCTAAGATTAATCTGAGAGCCAGATGCAGTCATCAAAAGAGCCACATCTGGCTCTAGAGCCATAGGTTCCCTACCCCTGCTCTAACCACTAGGCCACTGAGTAGGTAAACTGTAAATTGAACGTTCACCTACTGAAAACGCAAACTTCTGACCACAAACTTCATAGCGGAAGACGTGAACTGAGGCTGCCCGCCAGTCAGAATCTTTTTCTCATCATGCTCATCTAAATGAGAAGGCCTTCATTCTAATTTAACAAATAGTAGCGATAACACGATAGGAGGCGTTAATACCTGTTGCATTTAAATGAAATGCTCACGACTGCTGCTGGGATGAGATTAACTTATAATTATTGCATGCTGTGTGTTCAAATGTTTCAGCATATCGCTCGCATGTCCTCCTCTTGATCAACTAGCAGCCTTATAATTAGCAGCATTGTTGAAATCTTTCCTTGTAAAATGTCAACTTTAAAGCGTTTGTTGCACCCAGGATCCACCATTTTGCTGTATGACGTCACTGCGCACATTGCATAATGACGTCATCCCTACATGGAAGAATCAATAAAAGTACCTTTAAATAAATAAAAAAAAGAAGGTAAACAATTCCAAGGAATTGCTTGGAACCCGTTCTGAACAACCATTTTTTGATTCCCATCCCTACTAGTGGCACTCGTCATTTGTTTATTTGAGCCATTAAACATATTTTTACCTGTACATTGCCTCCTCGGCTTCCTACATCTCGGGAGCACGTCAAAATATAGCCGTCATGCGATCCAAGCATCACAGTTTAATTCATCATCCAGAATCGGAAAGAGTATGGCACAACTGTAAACAAGGCTGGCCACCTGAAGACCGTTGCAGACCCCCTGCCCTGGACGAACTGCAGAGATCCATAGCTCTGATGGGGGGAATCTGTGAAAAGCGGGAAAAAGAAAGCCATTGTTAAAAGACAACAATAATAAGTTATATTGGGGACACAGCAAATGTGGAATAATGTGCCTTGGTCAGAAGAGACTAAATTGCACATTTTGGCCAAAATGCCAAACACAATGTGTGGCAGAGAACTAACACTGCACATCATTCTGCACTGGGTGTAACAATATGTTGGAACAACGATTCGACTTGATATTTGTGATTGATGACACGATTTAGGGAAAAAATCTTTTTTTTTAGAACGATACAATACAGTAAGTTGAAATCGATTCAGTAACTTTTTAGCAAAACACATCAAGCAGTGTGACTGTGAAATAAATATTGGATACTGGACACCGTAGGTGAGGTTTCCTATATTCCTGTCATTTATTGTAAGGGGATAATGTATAAATGATTTATGGGAACAAATAAACAAGTAAACATCAATTAATGGATAATGCATTCATATCTTATTTTAATAAAGTACAACCAACACTTTTAAGTTGAATTAACATGAGAAAATTTGTTCACATTTTAAACACTCAAACAATTTCAATAAAAATACAGCAACCAACATTTTAAGAGTAGAAATACTTGCTAGTTCCTCAACCCGGCCATACAGTTTCTGTTCTCCGCCTTGGCGTTGCCGATTAGGGACAGTGTCCCAGGCGTGCGGAAGCATGTGTGCACCCTCACCCCCTGCGTCACACATACTGTATGCAACAGTTACTGTTGGCCTAACCTCACGTTTAGACACTTTACACACACACACAAACTCTTGTGTGAATCTGTTCACGTTGCTGCTTTCTCAGACATCAAACAAAACAGCACCGTCTCTTAAAGGGGAACATTATCAGCAAACCTATGCAAGTGTTAATATATACCTTGATGTTGCAGAAAAAAGACCATGTAATTTTTTAACCGATTTCCGAACTCTAAATGGGTGAATTTTGGCAAAATAAACGCCTTTCTGTTTATCGGTCTTTTAGCGATGACGTCAGAACGTGACGTCACCGAGGTAATACGCCCGCCATTTTCATTTTCACATTACAAACACCGGGTCTCAGCTCTGTTATTTTCCGTTTTTTCGATTATTTTTTGGAACGTTGGAGACATCATGTCTCGTCGGTGTGTTGTCGGAGGGTGTAACAACACTAACAGGGAGGGATTCAAGTTGCGCCACTGGCAAGAAATCTTCCGCCAGACCCCCATTGAATGTGCCAGAGTGTCTGCCGGCGATGCTAAGACAGACATGGCACAGAGATGTTGTTGGGAACTCGCATGTCTGCTGTTTTGTGTCCCCGAGTATGCAAGAATCCAGGAGAGTAGAGTGAAGGTAAGAATATTTAATACAAATAAGAAAATAACAAAAACAAACATAAAGCAGTCGTGCAGATAAACGTTCTCAACATAGATTTTATCATCGAGCACTGAGGAGTGCTCGAGTGAAACATAAATAGGCAGTAGTTTGATTGACAGCAGGTGTGAACCGCTGCCAATCAACGAAAAGAGAAAAACAACAGTGCTCGTGAATAAAACAGGAAATACAACAAAGTAAGAGCACTGAACAGGAAGTAAATACAAAAACACGAAAATTAACAGAAATAAAGTGACAGATTGTCACAGGGCCTCCCCCTCAAGGAACAGATTCCAGATGTTCCTATGAAAAAGAAACAAATGGAAAAAACGTCCAAAAATGTAAGGGAGGGTGGTGGGAGGTCTTGGTGGAGGGTCGCCAGCTCCAATATCCCCGCAGCCAGCGAGGGAGAGACAAATGGCGGCGGCGCGTAGAGCGCCGCTGGAACTGGCGAGGCGGGCGGCCACGGAACGGCCACATCACTGGCAGACAAAAAGGTGAGTGCGTCCCGCGAGAAGGACGCCCAGGGCACGGCCACATTCGCGGCTGACGTGGAGGCGGGCGCGCTGAAGCAGGACCGGAAACAGCAGACAAAACGGCGAGGACTGCAGCCGAAACAGATACCTGTGCAGGAGGCGGCTGAGGAGCCGATGTTGGTGCCGGCGTTAAAGCGGCAGACGTCATCAACGGCGTGGAAGTGGCAGATGTCATCGGCGGCATGGAAGCGGCAGATGTCATCGGCGGCGTGAAAGCGGCGGATGTCATCGTCAGCGTGAAAGCGGCGGATGTCATCGTCGGCGTGAAAACGGCAGATGAAGACGAAGGGGGAGGAGCCGCAAATGCCGGCCGAGGAGTAGCGGATGCCGGCGGTGACGAAGCCCGGCGTGGTGCTGCTCTTGGCGGCGTTGGAGCCGTGCGTAGTGCCGGCGTTGGAGGCCGGCGTGGTGCTGCTGATGTCAGCGTTGCAGCTGTGCGTAGTGCCGGCGTTGGAGCTCGGCGTGGAGCCGGCGTTGGAACTTGGCGTGGAGCCGGCGTTGGAGCTGTGCGAAAGCCCGCCAGGGACGTAGATGTCTCCGTGGAAGGAGACGCTGGCGAGGATGACAGCGGCGTGTGCCTGGCTGCACCACTGTGTATTGTAGGCCCCCCTCCACTAGGCGGCTGCCAGACGCCGTCCACACTAGCAGGAAGACGTGCCTCGTCGTCAGGGTCCCCCGGTGCGAAAACCGGGGACGGGCGGGAGGGGGCCAGGAGGAGGGACGAAGACACGTCCCGCGCCGAGTCCCAGCAGGAGGACAAAAGAGACCTCACAGTGGTCTCCACTGGAGCCCTCGGCGAACCAGAAAAGAGAGCGGGAGCCGGCAGGAAAAGTAGCCTGGGAGCAACCGCTGAAAGCTGCGTAGGAGCAGGGAGAAGCAGCACAGTAGACGACGGGAAGGATGGCGGCGGCGGGCATGCCGGTCGGAGAGCCGTAGTCGGCGACGGAGCCGCGAGACGTGAAGAAGGAGGCGGGCGCGCCGGTCGGTGAGCCGTAGCCGGCAGCGTTGCCGAGAGGAAGGATGGCGGTGGAGGACGCGCTGGTCGGAGAGCCGTAGCCGGTAGCGTTGCCGCGGGAAGAGGGTCCGCGTCTGTTGGCTGGGATCGCGCAAACCTGGCCTTCAAGTCCTCCAGGAATTGTGCGGCCCAGAACGTCGGCTGAGGATTGCCGACAGGGATTCTCGCGAGGACACTTTCTGGCTCGATGATACTGTTAGGAACTCGCATGTCTGCTGTTGTGTGTCCCCGAGTATGCAAGAATCCAGCAGAGTAGAGTGAAGGTAAGAATATTTAATACAAATAAGAAAATAACAAAAACAAACATAAAGCAGTCGTGCAGATAAACGTTCTCAACATAGATTTTATCATCGAGCCCTGAGGAGGGCTCGAGTGAAACATAAATAGGCAGTAGTTTGATTGACAGCAGGTGTGAACCGCTGCCAATCAACGAAAAGAGAAAAACAACAGGAAGTAAATACAAAAACACGAAAATTAACAGAAATAAAGTGACAGATTGTCACAGATGTATGGATAACCTGCAGATGCATTTGCAACGATTAAGTCAACGAAATCACAAAGGTGAGTTTTGTTGATGTTGTTGACTTATGTGCTAATCAGACATATTTGGTCATGGCATGACTGCCAGCTAATCGATGCTAACATGCTACGCTAATCGATGCTAACATGCTATTTACGCTAGCTGTATGTACATTTGAAAATAGATACCCACATTTAATGTGAAACAAACACTTACCAATCAACGGATTTAAGTTGCTCCAGTGTCTCAAGATGTAAAAGTCCTGATCGTTTGGTCTGCACATTTTACCGGTGATGCTAATAAGGCAGCCATGCTATGGGCCACTTCATAAGGTACACCGAATAGCGTCAATAGCTATTCGCTCAATTGCTTCAAATTTTTCTTCAATTTCGTTTTCGCTATCTGCCTCCATACTCCGACCATCTGTTTCAATACATGCGTAATCTGTTGAATCGCTTAAACCGCTGAAATCCGAGTCTGAATCCGAGACTGAATCTGAGCTAATGTCGCTATATCTTGCTGTGGTAACCACCATGTTGTTTGTATTGGCAGCCCTGTATGACGTCACAGGGAAATGGCCATTCGCACCGCAAATAGGGAACATCAAGAACTTTAAAGCTTTTTTTAGGGATATTCCGGAAGGTGTAAAATTTTGAAAAAAACTTCGAAAAATAAAACAAACCACTGGGAACTGATTTTTATTTTTTTTAACCCTTTTGAAATTGTGATAATGTTCCCCTTTAAAGGTGCACACACAGCACAAATATTACTATTCTCTTGTGGCGTTTGAGTTTGTTATGACCTTTCTCGACCACAATAGATATCCGCCATTTTTTTTGATGACATGCATTATTAAAAGTGGTAAACTTCATATCCAGTCTACCGTTCTTAAATCTTACATTTTTATTTTTCTAGTATCGATACAATTGATGGATTTCCTTTTAAAACGATATTGGATCGATACCTATCTCTTGGAAGGCAAATATGCCAATCACAGATCGATTATCTTGAAATTTAGGAATACAAATCGTTTTATCGATGTATTGATCAATGGTTACACCCCTACTCTGCAAATACCATCCCTACTGTCAAATATGGGGGTGGCATAATCATGCGCTGGGGGTGCTTGTCTTCAACAGGGGCAGGGAAGATGAATGGAGCCAAATACAGGGCAATCTTGGAAGACAAACCCATTGGAGTCTGCAAAAGACTTGAGACTGGGACAGAGATTCACCTTCCAGCAGGACAACCCTAAACAAAGCCTATTAATGTGTTAGAATGGCCCTAACCTAAATCAGATCAAACATCTGTGGCAAGATCTGATGCTTTTCACAGACACTCTCCCTCTAATCTGACTGAGCTGCTTTGCAAAGAAGAATTGGAAAACGTTTCAGTCACTAGATCTGCAAAGCTAATAGAGACGTTCCCTAAAAGATTTGAACCTGTAATTGCAGCAAAATGTGAATCCACAAAGTAGGGCTGGGTGATATATCGATATACACGATATATCAAGGTTTTTTGTCTGTGCAATATAGAAAATGACTATATCGTTATACTCGAGTATACGTTCTCACGCAGTTGCTTTTAGCTGCGGGCATTACATTACAGGCTCTTCTCGCTCGTTCCTGTGTCTCCTTCTCACAGACAATCAGGTGCACCTTCTTACACACGTCACATACTGTCACGTCATACGTCACATACGTATACGCCCTCTTGTTAACAGACCCGTGCGAGTGGTGATACGAGAGAAAGAAGGTGCGAATGAAGGAATAATTAATTCCCAAGAAAAACAGCAGGGTGTCCATCGTCTGGCGGTGGTTTGGCTTCAAGTGGGAATATGTCGAACAGACAACCGTAATTTGTCAAGTGTCGGCCAAAAGCGTTGCTATAAAATGTAGCATTACTGCTAATATGTAGCATCATTTGAAAAGTCACCTGCTAGAGAATGAAGAGAATTTCATAACGTCCGTAGTAACCTACCACATAGCGAAGGACGAAGACTATTTGATTTCCTGTTATGCAGCTCATTTATATTTGACACTTAAAATGTCTCTGACAATGTTGCACTTTCTGTTTTGGAAATGACATGAACGTTTGTGCCACTGCTTGATAACTGTTTAATAAAAACAGTTTTGGTCAATTGACTTCATTGTGATTTTCTTCTCTGCATGAAAGTTTAAAAATAGCATATATTAATGCAGTATGAACAAGAATGTTTTAATGTAGACACATAGAATCATCATACTGCTGTGATTATATGCATCAAATGTTCATTCAAGGTTAAGACAAAATATCGAGATATATATCGTATATCGCGATATGGCTTAAAAATATTGAGATATTAAAAAAAGGCCATATCGCCCAGCCTTACCACAAAGTATTGATTTAGGGGAGCTGAATACTTTTGCATAATGCTCTTTTCAAATTTTTATTTGTAAAAAAAGGGAAAAAAAAATCAGATATACTTTATTTTTGACTTAACAATTGTTTACCATTTTGTGTTGGTCTTTCACATACAATTACAATGATATATATTGATGTCTGTGGTTGTAATGTGACAAAAGATGGAAACGTTCCAAGGGTATGTATTATTTTGCAAGCCACTTATGTATTATTTTGCAAGCAGCTTTAATGTCCCCCAAGATGGGCTTTTCTTGTATTTTAGTGAAGTTTTTTAAACACGGTAGGCTGTAGGCTACTAGGAGCTAGCAGCTACACAACAGCTTAGCACAAAAAAGCATTTGTGTGCACATACAAGATTTAAAATCTTTAGTATACTGTCAATGTGCTCATATGATCCAGTTTAAGAAACTGTTCAAACTCAAAGTGTTTAAAAAGTACAAGGAAGAAGAATTATGATTAACACCTTGAATTTTTTTTAAATAATATAAAAAAATCATCTAACTTATGAAGATAAGGGTTGTATCTATAATGATTTGATGTAAAATGTGTACACATTGAGAACAACAAGTGAACATACTTGTTAGTAGTTTCTAGGAAGTAGAAAAGAGGTAGGAATAATACACTTTACTTTTTCCTACTCCTTTTTGGACATGTGGTAAAGAAAAAAATGAAAATAGATACAATTATTTGAAGAATATTGTAACTGTATACACGTTCAAAATAAACCTAAACTTCAAACAATAGCACACAAGCTAGACATACGTTATAAGCGTAAAACAGCACATTTGTGAATTTGAACAGTATCAAATAATTATAGTTGTAGATTACTTACATACAGTACAGGCCAAAAGTTTGGACACACTTCCTCCTCATTCACTGCGTTTTTTTATTTTATTTGTATGACTATTTACATTGTAGATTGTCACTGAAGGCATCAAAACTATGAATGAACACATGAAAACATGTTTTATATTCTAGTTTCTTCAAAATAACCACCTGTTTTGCACACCCTTGGTATTCTCTCGACGAGCTTCAAGCACACCTGTGAAGTGAAAACCACTGCTCATTGAGAGAATCCCAAGAGTGTGCGAAAAAGTAATCAGAGCAAAGGGTGGCTATCTTGAAAAAAATATAATATACAACTCGGAATGTCCGATAATTTCGGACTGCCGATATTATCGGCCGATAAATGCTTTAAAATGTATTATCAGAAATGATCGGTATTGGTTTCAAAAAGTAAAATTCATGACTTTTTTTTAAAACGCCGCTGTGTACACGGACGTAGGGAGAGGTACAGAGCGCCAATAAACCTTGAAGGCTCTTCCTTTGAATGGCGGCCTAGTCAAATAATATCTACGGCTTTTCACACATACAAGTGAATCCAAGCATACTTGGTCAACAACCATACAGGTCACACTGAGGGTGGCCGTATAAACAACTTTAACACTGTTACAAATATGCACCACACTGTGAACCCACACCAAACAAAAATGACAAATTAACACATTTTGGATAAACATCCGCACCGTAACACAACATATACACAACAGAACAAATACCCAGAACTTTTTGCAGCACTTATTCATCCGGGATGCTACAATATACAACCCCCTCTCCCCCCAACCCCGCCCACCTCAATCTCTCCATGCTTTCAGAAAGAGCATGTCCCAAATTCCAAGCTGCTGTTTTGAGGCATGTTAAAAAAAAATAATGCACAATGTGACTTCAATAATATATATGGCAGTGCCATGTTGGTATTTTTTTCCATAACTTGAGTTGATTTATTTTGGAAAACCTTGATACTGTCAGGGGTATTTGTTGTTGAACCCCAAGATGCAGAGATGGAGGCAGGCATTGGATATGAAGACATGATTTAATATAAATAATAGGACAAGAACAAACAAAAAGCACGCACGTGGGCGGAATAACAAACTAAGGGAGCTAGCACTGGGAGCTACAAGAACAAAAAGGAACTTTAGCATGGAAGCTAGTGGAAAACAAACAGAAAAACTGTAAATAGCTATTGCTAACAGAAACAGCTTACCGCCACGACGACCAGGACAAAATGTAGCACGACAGGTAATAGCTGAAAAAAATCACAGACACGACAAGAACAACATATGGCAACGACAAGTCCGAATGACAATACAATGATCCAGCAACTGACACGAGACAAAGCAGGTACAAATAGGAGCAGGCTGATTGGCAACAGGTTTGGCCAAGTGCCAATCAGCCGCAGCTGAGGAGGAACACAGCACTCAGGGAACAAGACAGGAAGCTGACAAAATAAGAGCACTAGACAGGAACTAAAGACAGGAGATACTAAACACAGAGGAAACAGACAAATGCAGAGGAAAAAACTAAAACATAGACAAACTGTCAGGGGGAAAGCCTGACAGATACATTGTTTAATGCATCCAGCGGGGCATCACAACTAGGCATAATAATGTGGGGAAATTATTTTTTTTTGTTATGAAAAAGGGAGGTTTTTGTCATGAAAAAGGGAAGTTTTTTTGGGTTGGTGCACAAATTGTAAGTGTATCTTGTGATTTTTATGTTGATTTAATAAAAAAAAAAAAAAATTGAAATAATTAAAAAATAGATATATAATTAATAAAAAATTCTTATGCGGCCCGGTACCAATCGAGCTGCAGAAGCTGATACCAATCGTATCAGAAGTGAAAAACTTGTATATTAAGACACCCCTACTGAATGCTTTTGCAGACCACACTTTTTCCTGTTTAAAAAGTTCTGCAGCAGCCACATGTCTTTACATTATGTGTTTACATCCAGTTGTATTTTACTCCCTGAGATCAGAAGGTAAAAGTCGGCAGATGCAAGACAAAAGCTCCATATGACGGGAGGATTAGTAAATGAGCTGCTAATATCTTTAGGTTTTAATACTTTGCTATCCTTTGTCATCCATCTGTGACAAACAAATGGTCATGGTATAGACATGCCATTAACGTTCGCTCTCTGTTCTTTATGTGGTTACATAACTCAAAGCTTGTTGGCTCTCCTTTGTGAGCGCCAGCAGAAGTGGAGGAGCCACAGATGGAGCACTTTGTGCCGACAAAGCCTCAGGACTCAGAGCAGAGGAACAGAATTAGACAAAAAGGAAAAGCGACAAGAGTGCAGAGGTAACGCAAAGAGGAAAAGCAGGAGCGTGTAAGGACAGCTCAGCCGGAAAAGAAAGAAGAGAGGGATGAGAGAGATGGGAAGTAGACGACAGGAAAAAAGTGCAGCGAGTTGTTGGGGATATCAAGAGGGATGCTGAATATGTTGACGGATGAGAAACATCATCAACATGCTCTGTCATAGTCGTCTTCAAAAGTCAGAAAGACGCCATAAGGAGATAAGGTTACTGCAAAAGCCACCTATTTCAGTTTATGTTGACCAACCACCGTTTTCACCTCTGACCCTTCTTCAAGCTGGGTTTATGTGGTTACAACTGTGGTTCCAAACAAAATTCGGCAACTGAGCATCTCAATCTTCACATTTTTAAAATGTATTGGGGACAAGCGGTACACAATGGATGGATGGATGGATCATAACTTGTTGTTGATGTTAGGTAAAGGTGGTAAATATTATTATTTCTTTGTATTGTTAATATTACAATAAATATTAATATTATTACTAAAAGGTGGGCAGGGATGAGTATCTTTCACATTCTAACCGATACGGTACCAATCGCTGGTACCTGATACTCAACCGGGTTTTTCCCGGAATTTCGCAGGCTTTTTTTATGATTGTTGCGGCCAAAATGCCTACATTTGTAGAAGCTTTTTTTAGGAAGTTGCAATGTTTTGAGACTTATTGTTTTGTTTTGTATTTCAATAACCTTAAATCAAACATTGATTTTATGAAGTTGTTGTTAATATCCTAAGTGCTCCTCAAAAAGTACAGGACTTCAATGAAAATGGGAAAAACAAATACTGTATGTTTTACTTGTTTTATAGAACACATACTACGGTAGACACTAAATGTCAGCCAAAGTACATACTGAGAGCTAATTTTCAAATTGCTTTACTGTTTTAACTAATTGTGACCATTAATAATAGTTAATTATAATTACAGAAAGAAACACCACCCACGGCTTCCTTATTGTCCGCTGTCTGCTCTATCGTCCACAAGTTGCAGACGTTCTCCGTCTTTGTTATACGCATGAAAAGTGAGTCTCCATCTTAAACATTCCAACACATTTACCCTCACACGCTTCTTTGTAAGATCAGCCTTGCAAATTAAAATATGTTCTCAATCGTCTTACCCTGGATACATAAAGCTAAATGAATATATAAATAAATGTAAACTACAAAGTAAGGACGCAGGTGTGTTGCTAAATAATTATCTAATACATTACCCAGAAGGCTTAGCGCTGTGGACAGGAACTGGAAATAGGTCTGAGCAAGAGCCGCTATACTGTAGTTGTGAAACTAGCAAGTTTTTATTAGACAATTGACAAGTGCATTTAATTGTGGCTCAAAAACAAATTTGATTGGTGAAAACAACATCATTTGTATTGAAAGTATGAAATTCGGTATTGTATGAGTTTACATGAATTACTACCCGGTAGTACTGGTGGTTACCTATTAAAGTACCGAATTTGGTACCCATCCTTAAGGGTAGTAATGATCACTGTCAGAACTGTATTATTATTGCTTCTGTCACTAAATAATGGTATTATGAATATTGGTACTATATTTGTAGCTATCTGCTGATGTATTTTGGTTGTCTGTCAAATGAAGTGCGATTGACATGTGCAGTAACGTCTTGGAGATTATAAATGGTTTAAATCATTAAACAAATATTTTCCTTAAGAGTGTAAAAAATCCACTCCATCCCATTTTAATAGTTTTTTTCATGATCGCTCTTATATTTTCTCTAAACCTTTCAAAATATGCCTAAATCCGCACTGATTCAGGTAAATAAACAGTAGTCTAATCACCTGAGACCCGGAAGTGCCTGAATCAGATTCAGAATCAGCTTTATTGTCATTACGCAGGGTAAAGAGATTGAGGCCATTCCATACAGTGCGATGTGTGCATGCAAGAAAACAATGAGTAAATATATAAAAATATAAAAAATAAAGAAGTGCAAAGAAAGGTGTGGAGGAGAACAGTGTACACTCTATACTCTCTGTACAATGTACACTCTGTACACTCTGTGCAAATGTACACCATATACACTCTGCATAAATGAACACTCTATACAGTGGGTGAAATGAATATATACGTGAATATCTACATGAAAAAAACAGGGTGGTTGGTGGAATGGGTTATTGCACCGAAGAGAAGGCAGTTATGAGGGTAAATGGGGCAGTCCGTTCATTGTTTCTCTTCTTCCTCCTGGGGAAAAAGCTGTTCTTTAGCCTGTTTGTCTTGGTTTTAATGCACCTGTAGCGCTTCACAGAGGGCAGCAGGTGGAACAGGTTAGAGCCAGGTGGGCTGCTGTCCTTGATGATGGCACTGGCTCTGTTGAGGTAGATGTCCATCAGAGAGGGGAAAGGGCGGCCGATGATCTTCTGAGCCATCTTGACCACTCTTTGCAGCCTCTCCCTGTCTGCTAAAGTGCAGCTGCCGTACCATACTGTAATGCAGTAGGTCAGCAGGCTCTCGATGGACGAGCGGAAGAAGGTCAGCAGCAGGTCAGGCTTCAGGTTGTACTTCCCGAGGACTCTCAGGAAGTGTAGCTGCTGCTGAGCCCTCTTGATGATTGATGTGGTGTTGACTGTCCAGGAAAAGTCGTTAGAGATGTGGATTTTAAGGTACCCGCAGGTGTGGACCCTTTCCACACGCTCGCCGTTGATGTAAAGGGGGGCAGGGTCGGTGCTGCTCCTCCTGAAGTCGACGATGATCTCTCTGGTCTTGCTGGTGTTGAGAGCAAGGTTGTTCTCCGAAGACCAGGCCGTCAGCTTCAGGACCTCCTCCCTGTAGGCAGCCTCGTCACCCCTGGAGATGAGCCCGACCACTGTGGTAACGTCAGCGAACTTGACGATAAGTTTGTCATTGTGGGTTGGACTACAGTCATGGGTGTGGAGGCAGTAGAGGAGGGGGCTCAGCACACAGCCCTGTGGGGAACCGATGTTCAGCATGCGGGTGGATGAGAGGTGGGGGCAAAGTCTCACATTCTGGGGTCGGTCCGTCCGAGAGGGGGGAGGGCAAGAGATTCCAGTTTATTGCAGACTCTGTCCGGGATTATTGTATTGAAGGCAAAACTATAATCCACAGAGAGCATCCGGACGTAGCTCTGCTGCTGCTCCAGGTGGTTCAGAGCAGAGTGGAGAGCAACAGCGATGGCGTTCTCTGTGGATCTGTTCGCCCGGTATGCGAACTGGTGGGGGTCAAAGTCTGGAGGGATATGGTCCGTGATGTGCTGGAGAACCAGTCTCTCGAAGCACTTCATTATTACCGGACTGAGGGCCACTGTTCGGTAATCATTCAGGCTGGTGATGGGAGACTTCTTCGGCACCGGGATTATTGTAGATGACTTCAGGCAGGATGGGATGACTGCCTGAGCCAGGGAGAGGTTGAAGATCCTGGTGAGGGGGGAGCGAGCTGGTGGGTGCACGCCCTGAGCACCTTTCCAGGTACTCCGTCTGGTCTGGCAGCCTTCCTGGGGTTCACATCCAGGAGCACTCATCTGACACTGTGCTCCTGTGGTGGAGCCCGGCACCACTCCACCACTCATTAGTGTCGCTGGGTTTTTTTTTTTGAAACGGGCAAAGAAACAGTTAAGCTCCTCTGCCACTGTCACACTCTGATTCGCAGTTGTCACATCGCAGCCTCTGAAGTTTGTGATGTCATGAATGCCCCGCCACACCTCCCGTGAGTTATTGATGGACAGATGGGAGTCTATTCACCTCCTGTGGTCTATTTAAGCAAAACCACCTTTTTTTTAATTTACCAACTTGTACCTGTTTTTTGAGATCTGCAAAAGTCCTAAAAAATTGAAATCCAACAAAAAATGCATGGCGAAGATATTTATAAAAAACAATCTTGCGTTTCTTCATACTTCTTCCAATCGAGCCATTTGGAATTTTACCAATTTGTTACGTTTTGCCCAGTTGTGACATCAGCAGATATCTCTATATATGGTAGAAATGTACCCAAAGATCTTTGCGCGAGTCCACCACTGATATTGGAGAGGGTCATAAAAACTGCCATGAAGATCACTTGCTGCTCTCTTCCCTCCCTAGATGAACTGTACAGTGCCAGGTGCCCCAAAAAGGCCCAAAACATCATAAGGGACCCATCTCACCCAGGACATAAACTTTTTGAACTGCCACCCTCAAGCAGGAGATACATGACAATAAAATGCCGGACAAAAATATTTAAGAACACTTTTTACCCGAGAGCAATAGTGTCGCTGAATACAAGACAAGAATGACTGTGCATGTGAGCTGTATGCTTGGTATTTTTATGTATTTTTCTTTTATCTATGTTCTTATGTTTTTGTGTCATTATGAATTTGCAGTAAATTAGATTTTGCTTACAATTTCGTTGTACAATGTACAATGACAATAAAGATGTATTCTATTCTATTCTATTCTATTCTAGTCAATAAGTCATTTTTGTTGTCGGGCAGACTGGCTCGTACATGCATGTGCATTCTCTCCTGTTGCCATTTCTAATAGGGCTTGAAAGCAATGTTCCCTCTATTTCTTCACATGTGTGAAAAAATACACAAACTCCCTGAGTATTCAGTGGAGCATATATATGTGAGCAACATTATACATGCACACAATGGCCATACCAGCATCACACCTGTTTCAAACCAAACATCACAACAATTTAAATGTCTCATTACTATAATCAAATTACATACAGTAAGTCATTTCCATGATATTATTTATACACTTACAACAACAAAAACACAACAACAAAATGTTGTATTTGAGGTTCTACTTGTATTGTATGTCTGGATGGGAGTCCTGCTTTGAAATGAATGTGTACCCCTTTCAGAGACCACATTTAGTTCACTTTAAAACATTCACATGTTGCACAATTAGATGGGATAAAGTTTACATTCCTGTAGGGCTGGGCGATGTATCAATATGCTCGATATTTTGCGGGTTTGTTTTTGTGCGATATAGAAAATGACTATATCGTGATATTCGAATATACATTCTCATGCAGTTGCTTTTAGCTGAGGGCATTACACTACAGGCTCTTCCCACTCCTTCTTGTGTATCCTTCTCACAGAGACTTAAAACAAGCGCACCTTCTTACATACATCACATACGTACACAACCTTAGGGAGCAGAGAGGTAGCAGCATGGTTAACGTTAGCTGTGGTGCGAGTGGTAGTACAAGAGAGAGAAGGTGCGACTATGGTAACAAACGAAGGAAGATTTGATTCCCAAGAAAAACAGCAGGGGTTCCATTGCCTGGCGGTGGTTTGGCTTCAAGTGGGAATATGTCGAACAGACAACCGTAATTTGTCAAGTGTGGGGCAAAAGCGTTTCTACAAAAAGTAGCATTACTGCTAATATGTAGCATCATTTGAAAAGTCACCTGCTAGAGAATGAAGAGTGATTACTCCGCATGTCAACATCTCCATTAGGTGCCACACCAACAAAATGCGGAGGCAAACATTTCCACATCAACACCGTATGAAAAAAATAGTCAACAGTAGAAGGAGATAACGTCAGCAGGAACCTAATACATAGTGAAGGACATACACTATTTGATTTCCTATTATGCAGCTGATTTTTATTTGACAGTTATTGAAATATCTTGTGTGACATCATGTACAAAAGTGCACTTTGTTTGTTTTAAACTATTGTAGTGGCGTTCTGTAAAAAAAGTGCACTTTAATTTAGTGTTGTTTTGATATGTCATCTTAGTGACATCATGCTCAAAAGTGCACTCATATCTTGTTTTAAAAATGTCTCTGACAATCTTGCACTTTCTGTTTTGAAAATGACATGAATGTTTGTGCCACTGCTTAATAACTGTTTGATAAATACAGTTTTGGTCAATTGACTAAGTTGTGATTTCCCTCTTTGCATGAAAGTTTAAAAGTAGCATATATTAATGCAGTATGAACAAGAATGTTTTAATGTAGACACATAGAATCATCATACTGCTGTGATTATATGCATCAAGTGTTCATTCAAGGCTAAGGCAACATATATATTATTTATTGTTACATGGCCTAAAAATATCGAAATATTAAAAAAAGGCCATATCGCCCAGCCCCACATTCCTGTAACTTTGTGCCTGTAAAATATATAATTTTTAATTAGCTCTTTTGTAATTCAGTAACAGCATTTATATATCCATTATTTGTATTCTTAATAAATGACAGTAGAGCACGCATGCATCTGTTCGGGGAGTCTTAGTGTAACGACCTGGCATTTACACTTTATGTGGTGTTGCAGTTGTCCGACTTTTTGTGTGGCCGTTAACGAAACAGTGGCTAAGTGCCATGAGTGCCTGGTTTGGCGAAAGTGAGAGGGAGAGAGTGGCTGCTCTTGATACGACAGAGTTGGTTTAAGCCTGGTTTGTAAGGCAGACAATGACAAGTTTTGCTAGATACATGTTTTTTACTAATATATTCAGTGTGGTTTTGGCCATATCTAAACCGTTTTGCTCAACAAAGTGATCCATGGAATTCGTATCCTCCTTAGAGCGTATCGACAGACGATACAATGACTACGTTTACACTGCAGGCCAAAGTGATTTTTGTCAGACTCCAGTTTTAATGCACATGTGGCCCCAATGTGTCATTGTCATGCACAGTTCGATAAAATGACAATAAAAGAAGTTGACCTGGAGAAAGTCGCTACTACTAAAAAACAAAAATAAGTTGCCACTAGGGTTGTCTCGATACCGATTTTGGTACCGGTACCGGTACCAAAATGTATTTCGATACTTTTCTAAATAAATGGGACCACAAAAAATGGCATTATTGGCTTTATTTTAACAAAAAATCTTAGGGTACATTTTTATTGCAATCGAATAAAAATGGTGTCCTTAAATAAAATAGTGAACATACAAGACAACTTGTCTTTTAGTAGTAAGTAACAACCAAGGCTCAGTAGACAGTACACTCCCACATCACATGCACAGGTAGGTTGGGTTTCGGGGCTGTGGCGCGCCCCTCTTAGCCTTCTCGGCCAGTGCAGGCTCCAGTAACTGCGGTCTTGTGGTCTGCAATTCCCATGCAGAGACCTCGCAGAGGGTGGGAGGCTTTTAATAATTTAAATGTATCCATCCATCCGCTTATTCCCTTTGGGGTCGCGGGGGGCGCTTGTGCCTATCTCAGCTACAATCGGGCGGAAGGCAGCATACACCCTGGACAAGTCGCCAACTGATCGCTGGGCCAACACAGATAGACAGACAACATTCACACTCGCATTCACACACTAGGGCCAATATTTAGTGTTGTCAATCAACCTATCCCCAGGTGCATGTCTTTGGAGGTGGGAGGAAGCCGGAGTACCCGGAGGGAACCCACGCATTCACGGGTAGGACATGCAAACTCCACACAGAAAGATCCCGAGCCTGGGATTGAACCCCAGACTACTCAGGACCTCCGTATTGTGAGGCAGACGGATTAACTCCTTTGCCCCCGTTTTTAAATATAATTGAATTTATTATATTTTTTTAATGGAGGTGGATCGTGTGATCAGTTGCTTTCACTTCCAGTTATTGTGAGGTCACACGGGTTTTGCTTCCTGTTGAGTGGGGCCCGTGCCCGTCTGTTCCGGCCTCGCGCTGTGGGGTCTGTGTCAGTGGCCTGATGCGGGGGCAGCACAGCCCTCTTGTTTGGTGTGGGTGCTGTATCTCGGTTGTTTGGGCAGTGGTGTGTTTGTTTTGGGGAATGGAGTCTTTTAGTCGGGGAGGTGTTGATGTCTCTTGTTTGCATGTTGGCGTTTGGGCTGACTGGCGAGCTGGCACTGGCTGGTCCATGGTCCTGTTGGCGTGTGGTTGTCTGTCGCGGTTTTTCGGTTGCTTTGCTTTGATTGAGTGGTGCTGGTTTTCAGGGGTATTGCAACCGTGCATGGATTATGTTTGACCGAGCATCTTCAAGCAGTTTTCTGACCGTTGGGGCGGCATGGTGTAGTGGGTAGAGCGTCCGTGCTAGAAACCTGAGGGTTGCAGGTTCGCTTCCCAACTATTAACATCCAAATCGCTGCCGTTGTGTCCTTGGGCAGGTCATTTCACCCTGGCCCCTGGTGCCGCTCACACTGGTGAATGAATGATGAATGAATGATTGGTGGTGGTCGGAGGGGCCGTAGGCGCAAACTGGCAGCCACGCTTCCGTCAGTCTACCCCAGGGCAGCTGTGGCTACAGATGTAGCTTACCACCACCAGGTGTGAATGAATGATGGGTTCTCACTTCTCTGTGAGCGCTTTGAGTATCTAACAATAGAAAAGCGCAATATAAATCTAATCCATTATTATTATTATTATTATTGTCTCTTCAGAATGTGCCGTTTTGTGGGCGGTTTTATTTACATACCTCCACTTCCATAGCGTCTTCTCCTCATCATCTTTGAATAGGTAGTTTTTAGTACTCCCTTAGCGAGTCTACTGACAAATATAACTTAGAGCTGTATCCTACTGTATATTTGAAATGGCAACAGCAGATGATGAATGCCCAACAACAAGAGGATAAGGAAGAAGGAGGATCTTATTGACGAAGTCGTCGGACTACAATGGTGGACGTGCACAAAGCACTTTGGGTAAACCTTTACAATGTATGGATAATCCGCTGACGTCAATTGAAGAGGCGTCATCCTGCAGTCCACTCATAGCTCTAGGTGTGACTGCCACCTACTGGTCAGACTTATTATTACACCTTGTACCAAATACAATTGCTACGAGGTCGGTAAGCACAACCAGAATTAATATGTACATTAGGCACACCAGGTTGTAAGGCACACTGTTGTTTTTTGAGAAAATTAAAGGATTTTAAATGCGCCTTATAGCTTCCAATATATGGCACCTCTATGTAATGATACAATTTTCCATGCCAAAAAAGCAAGCATCCCTTATAGAAAGCACTCAAAAGTAAGAATACACCTTTCAAAATATGCAAGCTCAATGCTAATTTACATTGAATTTGCCATAGACATGATATTGATTAGTAATAGCGATCTTGCATGGCGATTTCAACAAATTGAGTAATGAAAACTACAAATATGATGGCTAGTTTGTAAAAATTAGGACACATTAAACTGAATGGCAAGGACTACTTTCCGACTACAACAATCTGAAATGAATGTATACTTGCAAATGATACTCAGAAGTGTAAGAAAACAAAATATAACTGGACAGCACAATTATTATCAGATCAATTTTATACTTTATATTGTTTAATTTGTGTTTTGTTATTAAACATTTTAACATTTATCAGCACATAGCACACACACAAAAGTACCTTAAATTGGTATCATTGACTTTTAAATTTCTAAGATCAGGGTGCTGCCATCTTAGAAAAACCCACGATAATTTTTACTTTTTATTTAACATTTTTTGCATGCATTTTTATTTAACTCGAGTGTACAACCATAAAAAAAAACCCTACCATTGAGCATGCTGCTCAGGTGAACTTTTCCAAGAGTTTTACTGCGACAGACGTTTAATAAATGTAGTTACTTAGTGATTACAAGTAAGACGTCAGCCGTTTCCGTGGCCAAATGAGCTGCAGGTGTGAGTCACTCAAAGCAGCAACACTTTCATTGTACCAGTGTGTGGGTGAGATTACAGCGCTGTACGTCAATACCACGCTGCAGGAGGCACCTGGCACATTCACTTAAAGTGCTCAGATTGACGCTAATTGTCCTTGAATAGTCCAGATAAAAGACACGCTGCAGTGGGATGCAACCAATATCTGAACGCAGTATTTCTATCTTTTGTGACTCCGACTGAATAAATGTATGTTTTAGAGTGAGACAGCATTGTTTCAGCTCTGTAATGTATCAGTTACTTCCTATAAAAAAACAATGAAAAAACTATAAAATGATACGCAAAGTCAACATCAACAGGGGTTAAATTAATACAATCCTCCACATGCGATACAGAGAACAGTTGATAACCTGTAACCGTGACGGAAATGACATGCTGTCATGTAAATAAGGTAAATAATGGCCACTGCGCTCGAGCAGCTACAAAACAGCTGAGCACACACTCACAAAAGCTAGACATATGTAATAAGTGTCCTTAATTGAACAATATTGCAGTTTAAAAGAGCACATCTGTCAATATAAGTATCAAATTATCATAGTTGCATCTTACTTACAAATACAAAGTCTCCAAGGCAGAAGTTAAAAAAGAATCCAGTAACAAACGTCTGCACATAATATAACTTACTGTGTTATAACAAGCTTTACTTATCTAACTAAATTGAGACCAATCAGTGTTGCCAAAAAAACATTATCACTCCACTTCAACTTAAAGACAGCATAAGTCCATTCCAGACCATCTGGAATGGACTTATGGTGTCACGACTTGGACTATGGTGCGGTTTGTTTCCGGTGGTGCAAAGCGATTGGACCGGACACAACGTGAAAGTAATGACATATTTTAATATTAACTTGAAAAAAAGGAACAAACGAATGGCGCTCTCAGCAGAGGATCAAAAACTTGGCTAAGAAAACAAAACCATCACAAATGCAAAACTATGGACATAAAGCAAAACTTACAAACTATGGCATGAATAACAAAAACTTACTTGGACTGAGAAAGAGCATGGATCATCGGCATAGATAACATGGGTGTTTAGGAGGTGATGTCCCCAGGCTGACTGCCTGGCAACTACAGGCTTAAATAGTGCTGTGATTATTGACAGGTGCGTGAGTCCAAACACATGAGCCAGGTGAAACTAATGGTTGTCATGGAAACTAAAACAAACCAGGGTGCGAAAAAACAGGAACTAATGGAGTCAAAAACAAAACAACATAACTAAACAGAACATGATCCCAAAGACATGACATATGGAACTTATGAAATGGACTCTGTTTGACTAATTTTACTTGATCAATTTTATTTTTTTAACTTCAACACAGTACATCCTTATAACAGTAATTAGGCCTTACTAATATTTCCAACTGACTCATACTGTATTGATTTACTGTTACTATTAAAACAAAGTAGAGAAAGAGCAAGACTGCTTACTCCACCACTACTTTTGTTGTACACATAGATTATCTAGACTAAAACTAGTTTGTTCCTCTATATGACCATTTTAGTCATGTATATTTCAACATTTAAAAAAAATGCTACATTTCAGCTACAACAATAAAACACAATAAAGTTTATTGTTAAATGTACTTATCGAAATATTTACGGAGTGCAGGTGTTGTTGTGAATTACATTTTTCAGAGGCTGCGGAATAATAATAAAATACAAGTCAAAGATGCGTTCTTCGACATTTTAGTCGACTAAAACGACTAAAACTAAATTAATTCAAATGACTGAAATATGACTAAAACTACAATACGTTTTCGTTAAAAAGACTATAACTAAAACTAAATGAAAAGCAGCTGTCAAAATTAACACTGGTTGGGAGCACAATCAACAAGATGTTTGACATCCTGCATTATAAACTCTAATACAGCAATACAACTACAATATACTACTATAACTGCACTGCACTCTAATACACTACTACATATATGGTACAATTACAATTCACTACTAAAATTATTAAAACTACAACACACTACTATAACTACTATGACAACAATAAACTATCATATACTACCACTATTACAATACACTTGTCACACCTTGTGACACTAGTCTTTACACACTTCATTTTTGTTCCCTTCATTTAAATCTGTTTCTGACTCGAAGCTGCCTATCCTTGAGCTGGGCGGAGCTACTGGAGCTGCGGGCCAGTCATACAAAAGACTATAACATTGGGAGCCATTACCTCCGTGCTTGGCACTCAGTATCAGGGGTTGGAATTGGGTATTAAATCACCAAAATGATTCCCGAGCGCGGCCACCACTGCTGCTCACTGCACCTCTCACCTCCCAGGGGGTGGAACAAGGAGATGGGTCGAATGTAGAGGATAATTTCACCACACCCAGTGTGTTTGTGATTATTAGTGGTACTTTAACCTAACTTTTAACTTAAACCATACATACTACCAATACAAGAAACCACCAGTGCACTCTCAGAATTACTACAACTGCATTATTTTATCTTGTATAGTATAGGTACATGTCTATGTGATGATTACGAGGGAACACACGTTGACAATTCTGACCTTTAACATGAAGTGTGGAGGTCTGAACAAAATAAACAAAGATACAGACAAAAAATGATTTTGAGTGGGCCTGGTTGTAATGAATACAATGATGTAACTTGAGTTTAGTCTTTAGGTCTTGTTTTGTACTGCATCTCGCTGTGAGTTCCTACTCTCTCTTTCAGTCAACCCCCCTCACCCCCCTCCCTCCCTTGTATGCCGCAGCTAATTCATCATCCAATCCAAAAGCCTATTTTTGTACCCACAAAGTGTATTCTGGGATTCTTGGCTCAGTGACACAGAACAAATGAGGATGAAGTGAAGCAAGGGTTCATAGCTTTGAAGGAGATTCTGGAAAATATATTTTTTTCATACGATACATTCCTTGACATATTCCTTGCTTTATTTCTCTGGTCATCTTGGCGAAGTAGCGATCGATCAACAATTATACAGCGGGACCTGTTAATGATCCGCTGCCTGGATCATATTCTGTTTGGGTTTTTGAGTCACGTGTGTTTTCTGTTAGTCTTGGACTCCTTTTGTTCTGGTTTATGCACCTGAGTTTGTTACTATGGTTACTTATTATTTTCACCTGCCGCTTGTGTTCCCGACGTGCACCTGTTTTGTCATCACTATCATTTAAGCCTACCTTTGCCAGTCAGTTGGCCAGGCTTCTTTGTATTTTCATCCCGCGACTGCCACGTAAGTTTGTTGTTGTCTCCTAGCCCCTGCGAGCTATCACAGTCTGTGCTAAGTGTTAGCCTTAGCTTCCAGTGCGCTTGGCACCTCTTCCAGTCAATTTTGTTTTCGGTTTTGTACCAGTTTTGTGTTATTGTTCTATTAAATCATGTCGTTACCTGCTAGTCCTGTCCGGATACGTCTTTTTGCATCTTGGGAGAACAAAACCCGCATCATCATACGCCCCTCACGTGACAAGACTGACTTAATCTAAAGGGTAGCCGGCCAAGGTGAATTTTTGGTGCCCACCCCCCAAACTCACAGTTTAAAAATAAGAAAAATCAGGATTAGCTAGATTAGTAGATTAATAGAAGAGCAACAAGGCAAAAATATTGCCCACTTTAAAAATTATTTTCTTCATGAATACATTGAATACATCGCCTTCATGACGGGCACATGCACGTCTGTAGTGCAAGAAAATCAAATCAACTTCCAAGTACACTGCCGAAAGTCTGGATGACTGCCTGTGTTTTAGTTCAATGGTAGTAAGCTGGTCTCCCACATGGGCTATGTGGGTTCGAGCTCCATTTAGAGCAGAAGGAAAAAACAACACTGCTTAGAGAGAGAGAGAGAGAACCAAAGCTGAGCTGTTTGTGATTGACAGCTCTGAACACCAATGATAGCATTCCACCATCAAAATCGTGTTTCAGCCCAGGTAAGCCCTTGAGTGGGACTCGCGTATGATTTTGTTCAGAAACATAAAGAGAGTGGCTGATAATAAAGCATTTTTCAACCTAAGGCAGTTTTGTTGACATGACTTTTTACTCAATGTTTATTAAAATGTTTGTCATTTTCTTGAAAATTCCTTAGTACACTGTAAAACAGTCAGTAGATTTTATGGTTAAAAAACGACTGTTTGCTCAGCCATTTTGCAATTCACAGTATTGCACTGTGAAAAACAATGACCCTAGATTTTACCGAACAAAAATTGGCTGTTCAGTTACCTGAATGAAAAATGAGAGGCATTATTTATGATCAACAAAACCAGTGAAATTGGCTGAAACAGAATACAATGATTTGCAAATCCTTTTCAACCTATATTCAATTGAATAGACTGCGTTAAAACTAATGGCTAATTTAAAGAAGAGTTTGGCCGCTTTTCAAGTCCTTTCCCACCCACTCCTGTTGACTGTGGGCCTACCTGGGGACGTCTGGCATCCGTCCCTTGGTGGGGGGCTAGGAGTAGCTGTGCAACTAAGACACAGCTACTCCTCACACAAGTGGGTCTACAACAGACACCGCCACCATTTCCGGTGGGCTGGCAGATGCCACCATCATCTCCAGTGGGTCTGCAACAGACGGGGCCATCATCTCCGGTGGGCTGGCAGACCCCACCATCATCCCAGGTGGGTCTGCAACAGACGGCGCCATCACCTCCGGTGGGCCAGCAGACGCCACCATCACCTCCGGTGGGTCTGCAGCCTAAGGCGCCATCATCTCCGGTGGGTCTGTAACCTACGGCGCCACCACGCACTCCGGTGGGCCAGCAGATGCCACCACGCACTCCAGTGGGACAGCAGACTTCACCACGCACGCCGGTGGGCCAGCAGCTGGGGGCGCCACCATCCTCTCCGGTGGGCCAGCAGCTGGGGGCGCCACCACCATTCTGTCCGGTGGGCCAGCAGCAGGGGGCGCCAACTCCATTCTGTCCGGTGGGCCAGCAGCAGGGCGCGCCACCACCATCCTGTCCGGTGGGCCAGCAGAGGGCGCCACCATACTCTTGTCGGCCACAAAGGTTTCATGGGCGACCGCCTCGCAAATTGCAGCGGCGTTCTTTTCACCGTCGCCACCTGACTCTTTCCCACTGGGTGCGGGGACACTTGGCGTAGCGGCCCACTTCCTTGTCGTCTCTCCACTCTCCCGTGTCTTTGGACTGTTTTTTTTGGGGGGGGGGGGGGTTCACTAAAATGTCTGGTATCCATTGTGGGAAAGGGGGCTACTGTCAGGCTGGCCCCTGACAGTTTGTTTGTGTTCTAGTTTTTTCCTGTGTGTGTAGTATTTCCTGTCAGCGCTCTTATTTTGTTGGTTTCCCGTCTTTCTCCCTGAGCGCTGTTTCCCCTCAGCTGTGGTTGATTGGCAACTAACCACACCTGGTGTCAATCAGCCCTCTACTATTTCAACCGGTTTTGTCCTCCAGTCGAGTGCTGGATTATTGTCATGTATTGTCGCTCCTGTCATGTCGTACCTTGTCGTGTCTTTGCAGCGTAGCGGTAAGCTACATTTGTTAGATGCTCGTAGCTTACTGTTTTTTGTTCCCTGCTTCCAGTTTGTTTTCAGATTACAAGTAAGACTTCTGTTTTCCTGCTCGCTACCCGCTAGCTTCCACGCTAGGCCCCTTTTTGTTTTTGCTAGCTTCCATGCTAAGTTCCTTTTGTTTTCTAGCTCCCATGCTAGCTCTCTTGGTTGGTTATCCGCCTCATGCGCGCTTTTTATTGTACCCCTTTGTTTTGTTCTCAGTTTAGTATCATTATTAAATAATGTTTTCCTATCCAATGCCTGCCTCCATCTCTGCATCTTGGGGTTCGTGACAAACGTACTCTGACAACTCATACATACATCACACATTGGATGTTTTAATACGTATCAATGAAGTTGTATTGTAAAACCTACAAACGTTGCTTGGAGTGATAAATGAAGAATCCGTATGAGTAGAAACACAATGGACGTCTAGAAGGCACTCCTTCTTTCGGTTGAAATGACTAAACAAAAGAAAATACTGCAGATGTTCACCCTGGTGTAGTCCAACTCGTCCAAAAGATGGTACCATTGGACAAACAATAACACAGCATTTCAGTGTCTTTGCAAGTTTTTTATGAAAACTCTTTGCATTATAGCCGGCTGTTCATTGAGAAAAATTTACAACGAAAAAAGTAGTGGCTTTTAGTCTAGAATTGAATTTCATGTTTTTTCCCAAAATTCCCACTTTCATTTTGTCCAAAGTTCAAACTTAATTTTGAATTATTATTATTAATTGTGATTAAATTAGTCAAAAATGGTTTCAAATTCCCATTGTTTCAACCTTATTTAAAAAGAGTGTCAGACTTTGTTTGAGTTCTTCTGGAGGCTACAATACATTACAGAATTCTAAAAAAAAAAGTTTTTGAATATAAAACCAATTAAAGGTGTGGCGGCTTTTATTATGGCATGGAGGTGTCCCACGATCGAAAACATTAGGGGAAAATTATTACATACTCTGTCTTTGCATTGTTCAGTTCTTAGCAAATCACAATCAGTTAACAGTAACCAGCAACTCAGTCATTTATTCTCTGCTTAATTTTTTTTAGTAGTGTCTGTTACATTTTTCTGCTCCAATGTGGTTCTGTTGTGCTTGCATTTTCTTTTCTCTCCTCTGTCAATGGACAGTTGAGCTATTGGCCACAGCTGGCATAAGCCAATCTCCTCCAGTTCTGTATTTCTACCCCTAAACGGACTGGCGCCTACCCCTTGTTTTTGGTTTACTCAATTGTTTCTGTTTCATATTTTGGCCTTTTGGTACATTTTGCTATTTTTTGTTTTTCCGTGTTGTGTAAACTCCAACTGCCACCATCACCTTTTTCCGGTTCTTGCCTACCTCAAAAATACAGAGGTCGCAAAACCGATATCTGGCTTCTGTCTCTGCATTTTTGGATCCACACCTGAAGAATCGGTACAGAAGATACCGATCAACAAGATGGAAACCATGGAGACAGACCAGATAAAGTATGTGCTGTGTAGTCAGGCCCAATGTCTACCTCACCAAGAGGACCAGTTTAAAGGGGAACAGTATCACAATTTCTGAATGGTTTAAACCAATACAAATCAGTTCCCCATGGCTTATTTTATTTTTCGAAATTTTTCTCAAAATTTTACCCATCACGCAATATCCCGAAAAACGGCTTCAAAGTGCCTGATTTACACCATCGCTATATCCACCTGTATATTGTCCTGTGACGTCACTGCGTGAAGCAACCAGAAACAAACGTGGCGGATAGCGCAGAAAGGTATAGCATAGTAGCTCGGATTTAGACTCGGATTTCAGCGCCGTAAGCGATTCAACAGATTACGCATGTATTGAAACGGATGGTTGGAGTGTGGAGGCAGGTACCGAAAACAACATTAAAGAAGAAACAGAAGCTTTTGAGCCATATCACGACAGACAGCGGCACGGGAGGAAGTGCGGACAAAATTGGCGATCGCCTTCAAACCAACGATTGGTATGTGTTTGTTTGGCATTAAATGTGGGTGGAGGGAAAGGCTGGATGCAAATATAGCTACAATTGAGGCATAATGATGCAATATGTACATACAGCTAGCCTAAATAACTTGTTAGCATCGATTAGCTTGCAGTCATCCCGTGACCAAATATGTCTGATTAGCACACTCCACATAAGTCAATAACATCAACAAAACTCACCTTTGTGATTTCGTTGACTTTATCGTTGGAAATGCATCTGCTTTGAGTGTCGCAGGATATCCACACATTCTTGCCATCTCTGTGCCATCTCTGTCGTAGGATAGCTGTCGTCAGCAAAGTGTGCAGAACAAACGAGGGTGCAACTTGAATCCGTCTCTGTTCGTGTTGTTACACCCTCCGACGAGGCATGATGTCTCCAAGATACGGGAAAACAGTCGAAAAAACGGAAAATAACAGAGCTGATTTGACTTGGTGTGTGTAATGTGTTTGAGAAAATGGCGGGTCGCTTCATGGGGCGGTATAGCTCGGTTGGTAGAGCGGCCGTGCCAGCAACTTGAGGGTTGCAGGTTCGATTCCCGCTTCCGCCATCCTAGTCACTGCCGTTGTGTCCTTGGGCAAGACACTTTACCCACGTGCTCCCAGTGCCACCCACACTGGTTTAAATGTAACTTAGATATTGGGTTTCACTATGTAAAGCGCTTTGAGTCGCTAGAGAAAAGCGCTATATAAATATAATTCACTTCACTTCACTTCATGACGTGACGTCACGGGTGAAAGGTCATTGCTCCGACAGCGAACAATTGAAAGGCGTTTCAATAGCCAAATTCACCCTTTTAGAGTTCGGAAATCGGTTAAAAAAACATATGGTCTTTTTTCTGCAACATCAAGGTATATATTGACACTTAGGTCTGGTGATAATGTTCCCCTTTAAGGCTATGGGCGTTGGCCTCCAAGATTTGTCAGAACAACAAGATGTCATGATAGAGCACCTCAACATCTGTTTGCCGCCACCACACACCTTCCGCCCCGTTTCCAGCCAAGTGATTTTGCCAGCCCAAGTCTTTCCTGCCGTCTGCCCACAGCTATCCCAACCAGAGATATTCACGGGTGAGAGAGACAATGTACAATACTGCCTCACCCAAAGCAAAAGTCACTTCGAGCTGCAAGCAGCCGCTTTTACCACAGAGTGAGCAAAAGCTGCATTTGCTATTTCTCACCTCTCTGGTCACGCTGGAGTATTTCCTCTTTTGCCGCCTTCTCCAAAGCCCTATCCCAAATTTTCTAGCAAAATGTGTTTAGAATCACTTACTGTCCTGGTGCTCTTGTTTTGTCAGTGTTTCCTGTTTGGTCTCTGTGTTTTTGTAGCACCTTTACTTTCTGTTCCACGTCTGTCAGCTTAACTGTTTCTTGTTAATTAGTTCTATTTAGTTCCATCTGGGTCCCTCCTTCAGTGCTGGATCAGTGTTCCTTTTGAGACTGGTGCTGAGTGTGCTGTGTCTGTTTGTTACCTGCGTGTGAGTAATACATAGTTTTTTTACTTGCATTCCGCCTGTCATTCTCTGCATCCTTGGGGTCACTTAAACAATGCTCACCAGATCGTGACCGGTATGTGCACGCTGGCAGTTACACACATTGGGCTGTGCCCATTGTGGCAAGAAGAAGGCGATCAGAAATGAAAATAGTGGACATGTAATAGTGGACAGCAATTCCATTTTTGAGCTGCCGGATGACTTAAAAGGCTGATCTGGAGCTAGCAGATACCAAAACGAATCAATTTAGCTCCTATATAAAAAAAACTTGCACTTGTTCTAAAAAAAAAAAAATTGCCATGTAGTGAAGCTGTGGTATTTACAATACGATAGCATATAATCTTAATTAAAGGTGCCATATGTAATAACTTTGTGTCAAGTCATCATTAAAATGGCCTTGATACGTCAAAAAGCATTAATAAATCATGGTCCTTTTGAATACCTTTATGACTGATAACGGTAGTTCAGCCAGGATCTGCTCATTACAAAATTAGATTTACAGCCCCAAAATATTGTTTTTGTTTTCATTTCGATGCCCCGCCCTCCATCGTTTGACCAATTAAAATGTCCGCGAATGAGTCTCACATCCCGGTTGCCAGTTAAGCACCGCCCTGTTCGTCGAGCTACTGCCACTGGTAAAGTTACTCAACATGTCAGGCCTTAGTAAATCTAAAAGCCGTCGTTACGATTCTCAACTTATCCATGACAGAAGCCAGGAACAAAACGAGGATTTGTATCGGGGATGACTTTGAAAGATGGAGACGATTGAAGGCGGAGAAGATTTTTTCATCTGACGCCAAACTTGCTAATTTCCTCCAAAGTCAAGTCAGGCATTTACGTTTTCTCATTACTTATAATAAATGGAAAAGGACATGTTGTATTTAAACTATATTGTCCAATATAGTCTATGATCTTGTCTAACAAAGCTAATATGTTCGTGCAACGAATGCATAGGAGCAAAACACCATGACACTAGTGTAATGCTTTTAGCATGCTAGTCTGGTCAATGACACATCGACCAACAGGCTAATGGGGGAAATATATGCCCGTTAGCCCGTAATTAAGACTAACAACTAATTTCCTCAGCGTATCAGCATTGAGAACAAGATAGGCACTGACACTACCCATGTCCACATACCGTATTTCCTTGAATTGCCGCAAGGCATATAGTATGCGCCTGCCTTGAATTACTGCATGCCTAGTATTACCGCCTGGTCAAACTCGTGACGTGACGAGTGACACTTCCTCTCTCATCATTTTCAAAATGGAGGAGGCTGATTTCAATACCGGTATTTTGAAATCGAAGAAGATTAAGAGCTATTCAGTAGGATTTAAGGTCCAAGCTTACATCACACTCAAATTTTTACTGCATACCTTTGGTAAGTGCCGGAGTGAGAAGAGGTTTTAAAATAATTAGCGCATGCTTACTTTTACCGCATGCCTTTGGTAAGCGCAGGAGTGAAAAGAGGTTTTAAATTGATTAGCGCCCCGGCGGCAATTCAAGGAAATACGTTAGGTTTTATTTGTCGAAAATATATTTTGCCCTGTCAGTTGGATGGCACATCGACATACAGGTTAACGGGCATATATATCCCCCATTAACCTGTATGTCTATGTGCCATCCAACTGACAGAGCAAAATATATTTTCGACAAATAAAACCTATGTGGACATGGGTAGTGTCAGGGCTTATCTCGTTCTCAATATGCTGATACACTGAGAAAATGAGTTCTTAGTCTTAATTACAGTGCAGTATTTTTCTTAATTTCTGTTATTTTCATGAGGCGATCGATAATGCTATTCACCATGCAGGACTTCCATTTCCAGTTTAAAAGGGTGAACATTGCTAACAAAAACAAGCAGCCAATCTCGGTGCTACTGTATCCTCAAAATATGGGAATATAGACATACCAGGATTGGCGCACCATTTAATGCTAACACGACTGCTATCAGTTATCAGCAGCGGTCCAGGCATGCTTAGTGGAGATGAACTCTGTTGATGCACTTCATCTTCTACATCATCAGTTCCATATCAATTGGTGAGCTTTTGGCGTGAGTAATATGAAATAACAACGTGGGACACACAATTTGAACAACACAGAATGCTAACAACACAGAATGCTAACATCACAGCTAATGATTGTAGCTGTGACTGTCAAGTGCACCAACTTTTGGCAGAACAACTTACGCCCGTTTAAGCACATGGAAGACCAGCGTCTAACTTTGAGGAATTACCGAGGAAGTGATAAAGTATTTCCACGTTGTGGTGGCCGGGTGACGGCCATTGCAATAACGCTTGGAGAATCCTCCTGGTCAGCAATAAGTACTGTAAACTACAGTTGAACACACTCATGGCTACTATTGGGTGAAATGAGTGTAAAGGCTGTTATTTCATGTATCGAGTGATATTATGTTAAAAACATTTCTTTAATGTTGTAAACATTTTTATATGCTGGAACTGTTAAAATATTTTATTCAATTGATAATTATACTTGTTTACCAGGGTCAGGCCTATAACCAATTAACCGTGATAAATGAGGGACGACTGTAAACAAGCAAGTACGATGTCCTTTTTCATTGAAATGTCACCTTTAAGTCACGTTCTCCTTTCATGGAGGTATTTATCCACATGTTTGCCAGGTTGAAGGTTTGAAACCATACTTAGAGAGCAATCTGTTCAAAGTGTAATGGACGGCAAACATTTAAAAGCGCATGTTTGGCCGTGGAGTAAACCTGCATTCAAAGCCCTCCAGCTGTCAAAGTGAGCGCCAGCAAGTTTGATCATAAGCTTGAGAAAGTTGCTTGCTCACATGTTATGCAACTCCTCTTGCTCAAATCGCTTGTGTTCACAAATCTGTCTTCTCTCACGCTCTCTCACAAATTCTGCCCTTACGAATGTCTCCTTTGGAAAACCGCTGGACATTTGGTTTGTGTTCCCTCAAAAGCCGTGGCAGATGTCTTCAATGGGAGGCCAACATTCATTATAGTTAGAAAATGTGTTCGGGAATCAGATTACAGTGGAAACCGTTTATGTCGACAAGCCTCATACTTGCTGACCGACGTTGACACAAGCAGTTGTTGACATAAGCAAAGAAGAAATGATAATAATAAAAGATGCTTTTATTTTTTTGTATTTTTATTTATATTCATGTGTTTTACTTTTTTATATGATATTTTATATTATTTTCTAACACAGCTGCTGAGCAAATTTTTACAGTAAAGAAATTATCTACTAAGATCCATATACCATTCACTAAACAGCATTAACAGTATATATTATAAAATTATGTGTACTATTGGTGGGCGTGTTGTGAGTGATCTACCAAAGACAGCATACGGTTGATAACTGGTGCAGACAGCCCTATTTGAATGAGGATTTGCGTGTACTATGATGCTTTCACTATGGAGACACTCATTTATTGCACATTCATGTTATCAGTGATGGGCAAGCTACTTGGAAACTGTAGTAAGCTAGGCTATAAGTTACTTTTGATTAAATGTAGCTATGGTACAGGGGAAGCTATCCCCGGAGAATTGTAACAAGCTACATTACAAGCTATACAGCAAAAGTAGCTTGCTACATCAAATTTACAAACCCTGTTTCCATATGAGTTGGGAAATTGTGTTAGATGTAAATATAAACGGAATACAATGATTTGCAAATCCCTTTCTACTCATATTCAATTGAATGCACTACAAAGACAAAATATTTGATGTTTAAACCCATACACTTTTTTTTTTTTTGCAGATAATAATTAACTTAGAATTTCATAGCTGCAACATGTTCCAAAGAAGTTGGGAAAGGGCACGTTCACCTCTGTGTTACATCACGTTTTCTTTTAACAACACTCAATAAACGTTTGGGAACTGAGGAAACTAATTGTTGAAGCTTGGAAAGTGGAATTATTTCCCATTTTTGTTTTATGTAGAGCTTGAGTCGTTCAACAGTCCAGGGTCTCCGCTGTCGTATTTTACGCTTCATAATGCGCCACACATTTTCAATGGGAGACAGGTCTGGACTGCAGGCGGGCCAGGAACGTACCCACACTCTTTTTTACAAAGCCACGCTGTTGTACCACGTGCTGAATGTGGCTTGGCCATGTCTTGCTGAAATAAGCAGGGGTGTCCATTAAAAAGACAGCTCTTAGATGGCAGCATATGTTGCTGTATGTACCTTTCAGCATTAATGGTGCCTTTACAGATGTGTAAGTTACCCATGCCTTGGGCACTAATGCACCCCATACCATCACAGATGCTGGCTTTTGACTTTTGCGTCGATAACAGTCTGGATAGACCACAGAACACTTTTCCACTTTGCATCAATCCATCTTAGATGATTTCGGGCCCAGTGAAGGCGGCGTCGTTTCTGGATGTTGTTGATGAATGGCTTTCGCTTTGCATAGTAGAACTTTAACTTGCACTTACAGATGCACCGACCAACTGTATTTAGTGACAGTGGTTTTCTGAAGTGTTCCTGAGCCCATGTGGGGATATCCTTTAGAGATAGATGTCTGTTTTTGATACAGTGCAGTCTGAGGGATTGAAGGTCACGGTCATTCAATGTTGGTTTCCGGCCATGTTAGATGTAAATATACGTGGAGTAGATGTTGAAATCCCTAAATTTCTTGCAATTGCACTTTGAGACACGTTACATTGTTCCTAAACTGTTTGACTATTTGCCCACGCAGTTGTGGACAAAGGGATGTACCTCGCCCCATCCTTTCTTGTGATAGACTGAGCATTTTTTGGGAAGCTGTTTTTATACCCAGTCATGGCACCCACTTTTTCCCAATTAGCCTGCACACCTGTGGGATGTTCCAAATAAGTGTTTGATGAGCATTCCTATTGCCACCTTTCCCAACTTATTTGTCATGTGTTGCTGGCATCAAATTTTAAAGTTAATGATTATTTGCAAAAAAAAATGTTTATCAGTTTGAACATCAAATATGTTGTCTTTGTAGCATATTTAACTGAATATGGGTTGAAAATGATTTGCAAATCATTGTATTTCGTTTATATTTACATCTAACACAATTTCCCAACTCATATAGAAACGGGGTTTGTACAATTAACGGCATTTACTGTATATCTATTGGCACACATGTATAATATCAATGTTAATGTAATTGAGACTGTACAAATGGAACCAGGTCTATTTCTATTAACTATTCGTCATTTAACTGGGGTCACCCTACGACTACCTGTAGGGGTCCCCACACCACACCGAATGTATTTATTTAGTTTGCGTTTTCTTTGGACCCCCCTGTGTTGTTATTCATATACTCCAACTACAGTAAAAAAACAGCATCTATCTATATTTTGACAAAACAAAAAAACGATGACTTGTGTGTTTAGCAACAGTTGGTAATAGCCATGTGCAGAAAAATTTTGCATGAACTCAACTCACTTTCATGTGTGTTACCAAATTTGTGCTTGACGTCTTAAAAGAAGAGAGCAGTTATGATTTTGTTTTACAGAGTAAACAACTAAAAACTTGAATTTTGAACATTGTTTTCTCCAAAGACATACATTTGTCTAAATATGGCCAAGTACATGGATGATTTTGGGTTTCCTGGACGTCGTCTTCATCACTAAAGGAGAAATCAAATCTGCGGAAAAGTCCCGCAGTCATTTTTTTGGGGTGGTCAGCTTGAAGCATCCCTCTGTCTCCGGCTCCCTCGTTGTCATGTGACATGAGTGTGTGACTATTATGATTATGCTTACTAATTTTGACGACCCGCCTTATCTTGCCTCTATTTGGCCAGTCCGTAATGTTTTGCCCTAACCTTAGCCAATTGTGACTCATCATACAAACACCAACCAATCATCATAGATGTTCATCATATGTATGGATATTGTCATTCATCCAGCTATTTTCTCCATATATCTTTGGCTTGGTTTCACAGTCCATTTTCTCTCTTTGCAGCGTGTAGCTTTAATTTAAGTTACCTCGTTTAATCGGTCTAAAAGTAGCTACGCTACATGAAAAGCTACTCGTTAAAAAAGTAAGGAAGCTACTGACAAGCTACTGGGAACTGTAGTTAAGCTACGTAGTTTCACTACATGGAACTTTTTTTACCCTTGAATTTCTATAAATCGAAATTTTCTATGGTAAAATTCTGTCAACTGAGCTTCCAGTTTTGTACTGTAAAATCATTGGTCATTGTTTTTACAATATTCAAATGTAAAAACAGCAACACTTTTTTTTTCACATTATATAATTGCATGGCGACTGAGCTGCCAGTTTTTTACTGTGTAATCTACTGACTTTTTTATACATCCATCCATCCATCCATCATCTTCCGCTTATCCGAGGTCGGGTCGCGGGGGCAGCAGCCTAAGCAGGGAAGCCCAGACTTCCCTATCTCCAGCCACTTCGTCTAGCTCTTCCCGGGGGATCCCGAGGCGTTCCCAGGCCAGCCGGGAGACATAGTCTTCCCAACGTGTCCTGGGTCTTCCCCGTGGCCTCCTACCAGCTGGACGTGCCCTAAACACATCCCTAGGGAGGCGTTCGGGTGGCATCCTGACCAGATGCCCGAACCACTTCATCTGGCTCCTCTCGATGTGGAGGAGCAGCGGCTTTACGTTAGGCTCCTCCCGGATGGCAGAGCTTCTCACCCTATCTCTAAGGGAGAGCCCCGCCACCCGGCGGAGGAAACTCATTTCGGCCGCTTGTACCCGTGATCTTATCCTTTCGGTCATGACCCAAAGCTCATGACCATAGGTGAGGATGGGAACGTAGATCGACCGGTAAATTGAGAGCTTTGCCTTCCGGCTCAGCTCCTTCTTCACCACAACGGATCGATACAACGTCCGCATTACTGAAGACGCCGCACCGATCCGCCTGTCGATCTCACGATCCACTCTTCCCCCACTCGTGAACAAGACTCCTAGGTACTTGAACTCCTCCACTTGGGGCAGGGTCTCCTCCCCAACCCGGAGATGGCACTCCACCCTTTTCCGGGCGAGAACCATGGACTCGGACTTGGAGGTGCTGATTCTCATTCCGGTCGCTTCACACTCGGCTGCGAACCGATCCAGTGAGAGCTGAAGATCCCGGCCAGATGAAGCCATCAGGACTACATCATCTGCAAAAAGCAGAGACCTAATCCCGTGGCCACCAAACCGGAACCCCTCAACGCCTTGGCTGCGCCTAGAAATTCTGTCCATAAAAGTTATGAACAGAATCGGTGACAAAGGACAGCCTTGGCGGAGTCCAACCCTCACTGGAAACGTGTCCGACTTACTGCCAGCAATGCGGACCAAGCTCTGACACTGATCATACAGGGAGTGGACTGCCACAATAAGACAGTCCGATACCCCATACTCTCTGAGCACTCTCCACAGGAGACATGGTCGAATGCCTTCTCCAAGTCCACAAAGCACATGTAGACTGGTTGGGCAAACTCCCATGCACGCTCAAGAACCCTGCCGAGAGTATAGAGCTGGTCCACAGTTCCACGACCAGGACGAAAACCACACTGTTCCTCCTGAATCCGAGGTTCGACTATCCGGCGAAGCCTCCTCTCCAGTACACCTGAATAAACCTTACCGGGAAGGCTGAGGAGTGTGATCCCACGATAGTTGGAACACACCCTCCGGTCCCCCTTCTTAAAGAGAGGGACCACCACCCCGGTCTGCCAATCCAGAGGTACCGCCCCCGATGTCAACGCGATGCTGCAGAGTCTTGTCAACCAAGACAGCCCCACAGCATCCAGAGCCTTAAGGAACTCCGGGCGGATCTCATCCACCCCCGGGGCCTTGCCGCCGAGGAGCTTTTTAACTACCTCAGCGACCTCAGCCCCAGAAATAGGAGAGTCCACTACAGATTCCCCAGGCACCGCTTCCTCAAAGAAAGACGTGTTGGTGGGATTGAGGAGGTATTCGAAGTATTCCCTCCACCGATCCACAACATCCGCAGTCGAAGTCAGCAGAACACCATCCGCACCATACACGGTGTTGATAGTGCACTGCTTCCCCTTCCTGAGGCGCCGTATGGTGGTCCAGAATCGCTTCGAAGCCGTCCGGAAGTCGTTTTCCATGGCTTCCCCGAACTCTTCCCATGTCCGAGTTTTTGCCTCCGCGACCGCTAAAGCTGCACACCGCTTGGCCCGTCGGTACCCGTCCACTTTTTTATACAGTGCACTGTAAATGGAAAGAAAATACAGTAAAAAACTGGTCGGTCAGTCGACAGAATTTTATTGTAAAATTAAAGCATTTTTTTCTACGCTGAAAACAGTACAACTTTTTAAAATATTTATTTTTATATTTAAAAACTGCTTATTTGCCAAAAATGTACTGTAAAAATAATCAAAATCTACAGATTACATTTTTTTACGATTTGCTTTCTTGTAGTTGCTAAAATAAAAAAAAAAAGGAAATTAAATCAAATATGCATTTTGTATGTTGCTGTGGTAGAATGTAGCTTAAAACTGCCATGCTTTTATTTTCACGCTGACTTGGCACTGAATGGGAAGTCAGTGGTGTGCATATTTGATATTTCAGGTTGTGGTCACATAACATTTTCATGCTTTCAACAAATCAATCAATGTTTTATATATCCCTAAATCACAAGTGTCTCAAAGGGCTGCACAAACCACGACATCCTTGGTAGAGCACACATAAGGGCAAGGAAAAACTCATACCCAGTGGGGCGTCGGTGACAGTGACAATGATGACTATGAGAAACCTTGGAGGGGACCGCATGAGTAACCTTGCAGAGACTCTGGACAGTCAGTACTTCATCCATGGCCACCGGACCTGTATGTCCCCCCGCACCCCCTCCACAAGGGAGAGGGGGACAGAGGACAAAAAGAAAAGGAATAGCAGATCAACTGGTCTAAAAAGGGGGTCTATTTAAAGGCTAGAGTATACAAATGAATTTTAAGATGAGACTTAAATGCTTCTACTGAGGTAGCATCTCGAACTGTTACCGGGAGGGCATTCCAGAATACTGGAGCCCAAATGGAAAACGCTCTATAGCCCGCAGACTTTTTTTGGGCTCTGGGAATCACTAATAAGCCGGAGTCCTTTGAACGCAGATTTCTTGCCAGGACATATGGTACAATACAATCGGCAAGATAGGCTGGAGCTAAACCGTGTAGTTTTTTATACTTAAGTAGTAAAACCTTAAAGTTACATCTTAAGTGCATGCCAGTGCCGGTGAGCCAGTATAGGCGTAATTGTTGCGATCCGATGCTCGGATCTACACATATTATTAGTTATTTTTCCATTCTTGTATCACTGTCCGTCAAGTGACTGTTTATTTCCTGTTTAGCCTGTCACCATGGTAACTCATCAGTCCACCTGCTACTCCCGGTCCACACACACCTGTTTTGTCTAATCACCCTCCTATTTAAGCCAGGCTCTTTGTTCATTTCTTTCTGGGTCCATAATTTGCTCTCATGCAACAGGTGACGACTGCTACTTCTCTATGCTTATATTCTCGCTAGCTTCTCACGCTAAGCCACTTGTTTATTCCAGTTTACATACTGATGATTTGTTTTCTTTTTTGTGCCAACGTGCCAGTTTAGTTTTCTTTTATTTTTATCTCCTAGTTCTCATACTAGCGTTTTTGGTTTGCTTCTTATTAGCTCCAGTATTTCTGTTCAGAGCTCCCTTTTTTTAAATAAATTCATCATTTCTTACCTCTTGCCGTGTTCAGGTCTACGCATCCTCGAAGGAACATTTTCGGCAACACTGTGCCAACCAGTCCTCACAGTAATATGATCAAACTGTCTTGTTCTTGTCAAAAGTCTAGCAGCCGCATTTTGGACCAACTGTAATATTTTAATGCTAGACATGGGGAGACCCGAAAATAATACGTTACAGTAATCGAGACGAGACGTAACAAACGCATGGATAATGATCTCAGCGTCGCTAGTGGTCAAAATGGAGCGAATTTTAGCGATATTAAGGAGATGAAAGAAGGCCGTTTTAGTAACGCTCTTAATGTGTGACAAACGAGAGAGTTGGGTTGGAAATAACACCCAGATTCTTTACCAAGTGGCCTTGTTTAATTGTTTGGTTGTCAAATGTTAAATTTGTACAAACGTTTGTATTATTAAATAGAGGTCGGTGTGTAGCAGGACCGATAATCAGAATTTCCGTTTTCTTGGCGTTGAGTTGCAAAAAGTTAGCGGACATCCATTGTTTAAGTTAATTAAAACACGCCTCCAGCTGACTACAATCCAGTGTGTTGGTCAGCTTTAGGGGCATGTAGAGTTGGTTGTCATAAGCATAACAGTGAAAGCTAACACCATACTTGCGTATGATGTCACCTAGCGGCAGCATGTAGATGCTGAAGAGTGCAGGGCCAAGGACAGAACCCTGGGGAACTCCACACGTTACCTTAAAATAGTCCGAAGTCACATTGTTATGGGAGACGCACTGCATCCTGTCAGTAAGATAAGAGTTAAACCAAGACAAGGCTAAATCTGACATACCAATTCATGTTTTGATACGCTTTAATAAAATATTATGATCGACGGTATCAAAAGCAGCGCTAAGATCGAGGAGCAGCAACATAGATGACGCATCAGAATCCATCGTTAGCAATAGATCATTAGTCATTTTTGCGAGGGCTGTTTCCATAGAGTGATTTGCCCTGAAACCGGATTGAAAGGTTTCACATAGATTGTTAGACGCTAAGTGTTCTTTTAGCTGCTCTGCAACAATTTTTTCGAGGATTTTCGAAATACAGGGAAGGTGAGACACCGGTCGGTAGTTTACCATGAGGTCAGGATCGAGGTTAGGTCTTTTAAGGAGAGGATGAATAACCACTTTTTGGAATGCTAGGGGAACAGTGCCAGAGGAAAGAGATACGTTTATAATATTTAGCACTGATGGACCTAATAATACAAGGAGCTCCTTGATAAGTTTCCCAGGAAGTAGGTCAAGTAAACATGTTGTTTGTTTTATTCCATTTACACGTTGTAACAATTCTTCTAATGTTATTTCATCAAAAAGAGAGAAACAATTTTGGAGGGCAGTATCCGCCGTATATACAGTCCTATCAGTGTTAATAGAACCCAGTTGTAGCTGGGACGCATTGTCTTTAATCTCCTTTCTAATGAGTTCAATTTTCTTATTAAAGAAATTCATAAAATCCTCTGCTGAGTGGGTGGAGCTACTGGAAGGAGTCCTTTGTTGGGTTAGCGATGCTACCGTACTAAACACAAATTTAGGATCGTTTTTATTAAGGCGGATGAGATTTGAGTAAAATTTAGCTTTAGCAAAGGTAAGCATGCGTTTATAAGTTATTAAACTATCACTCCATGCTTGATGGAAAACCTCTAGTTTAGTCGCGCGCCATTTGCGTTTCAGCTTTTTACATGATAATTTATGAGCTCTAGTTTCTTCTGTAAACCATGGGGGAAGCCTTTTTGGAGCCTTTTTTAACTTCAGCGGTGCTATACTATCAATGGTTTCGCGCAGGGCGTCGTTAAAGTTGTTGCCTTGACGATTAGTATTGCACATGCCGGCGAAACAGCGACCACACATTCCCATAAAGTGAGAGTGAAGTTGAGCAGTGCTAGCCAATGAGCTAAAAGACCGTGGTCTATTAATTAATTGTCAAGCTCATTGATGTTAACACAACGCACATCACACAGGTACACTAGCTGTCACAGATGCACACTCCCTTGCCAAGAGGAGCTGTGTAGTGTGCCTTGGCAAGTTGTAGATGTAGAAGCATAGTTTTGCTTATATGCTAATGTGTACGCATTATTAGTCGTTATTTGTGTGTATTTTATGTGTGACTTGTTGCTTTTCTTTGGCATTGTGTGTTAAACAGATGTGAGTGTTGACGACATGTTTGTGCTGTCATTGAATGTTGACTCATTGCTTTCTTTAAAGCAAGCTAAGTCAACATTTGCAAATTAAAATATGGTAAATTTCCTGGAAAAATTTAATATTTTCATTGTCCGCCTCTGACTAGTTTCCTTGTGACTTACTGTCAGCTGGCTACAATATACAATCAACTATGATGGATTTATACAGCACTACAGAGCCTTGTCTCATGATCCAGCATACATACTTTGTACTTTTGTGTTGTTTTTCTTTTTAGTTTGTCTTCCTGACCAGAGCTCTTATTTTGGTTCCTTTTCCTGTTTTTGGTTTGTTTTGCTATGACTTTGCTATTGCTTCGAGGTGCTCTTCGCCAATCGAGGGGGTTTATCTGCCAACATTGCCTTCCTTGCGACACTGGTTGTGATTTGTTGTAGTGTGCTTTTTTTCTGTTTTGATTGGCCCAAGTTTTTGCCCATCTTTGATCAATGTTGCCTATACCGGATCACAAAGTGTGCGTAGGGCCGTAGATCCCCATCTCCTCCACTGGGTCCGACGCCGCTTCCAGTTTGGCCTTCAGCCTTCAGCTCTGAAAGCAGTGTTAATTTTGACAGCAGTTTTTGATTTAGTTTTAGTCAAATTCTTTTGACAAAAAATAATTTCAGTTTTAGTCATATTTTAATCATCTTTATTGATGAATTTTTAGTAACATATATTGTTGATAATATAGGTAATTATTGTAATTAGTCATTATCAATGGTGGCATTTAAAATGATGTTTTTATTGCTCCATTTTTAGTGCAATAATGTTCACTGTCATGTCTGTGTTATTAATATTTACTGCACTAACTGCTACTTTGCTATCACTTTTCGTATCATATTTGTACACATTGTATTTGTTGATGCTGTTGTGTTGTTTTTGTGGTTGTTATTATTGTTGTTGTTGTTGTTTGTCTGTCTTATCCCCCTCTGGTCCCTTCAATTTCCCCCTCTGTCTTCCTTTTTTTTTTAAATCTTTCTATCCCCTCCTGCTCCGCTGCGCCAAACATTAGTACACATCCATTTAATAAAGTCAAATACAAATAAGGCAACAAAAGCAGTATCACACACTTTTCTTTTGTACAGTAAATCTGTACAGCAAATATTGGCATCTACATCAACAATATGATTTGCCTGAGTCGCTGGACAGGACAAAAAAAAAAAAAAAGCTATTTATACCTGCCTCACTGTCGACTCACCCTGGCTTGTTTGGTTGAGAGCTACAATGGAAGTTCATACCTGTTCCTTTTGTTTCTATGTTGTGCTGCAAAGCTAACTTAACCTTGAGCTTACCCAGCACAAAATTGGTTGAATTTATTTGGTGAATAAATCATTATCTTGGCTGTACAACGCTTCCTGCTGTCCTTCCACATCTTGGATACACCACCACAAACCATCCGACCCAAATGCAACACATACTTTATTAATACAATATTACCAAATTCCGGCAAACAAACTTACTCTAATAATATATATATATATATATATATATATATATATATATATATATATATATATATATATATATATATGTATATATATATATATATATATATATATATATATATATATATATATTTATTTATATATATATATATATATATATATATATATATATATATATATATATATATATATATATATATTTCATTATCAATAGCGCTTTTTCTATTGGTATTTGTATTTCTCCATTTGTAGTATAATAATGCTCATTGTCATTTCTGTATTATCATTTATTTCGCTAACTGTTTCTTTGCTATCACTTTTACCATCATATTTGTACATATCGTATTTGCTGATATTGCTCTATTGCTGTTGTTGTTATTGTTGTGTTTGTTGTTGTTGTTTTTGTCTCTCTGTCTAATTCCTCTCTTGTCCCCACAATTTCGCCCTCTGTCTTCAATTTTTTTCTCTTTCTATCCCCTCCTGCTCCGGCCCGGCTGCACCAAATGATTATATATATATATATATATATATATATATATATATATATATATATATATATATATATATATATATATATATATATATACAATTAAAACAAAATCACAGACATGCTAACATACAAGGTCACTACCCATCTTTATATAATAATAATAATAATAATAATTATTATTTATTTGTTTAATTTCGGGTCACTTGTGTTTTTTTTGGACTCCTTTTAGTTCCTGTTTATGCACCTTTGAGTTGGTTACCATAGCAACTTATTACTTTCACCTGCCACTTGTGTTCCCGACGTGCACCCGTTTGTCATCACTGACGTTATTATTTAAGCCTGCCTTTGCCAGTCAGTCGGCCTGGCTTCTTTTTTTTTACATCACGCGACTGCCACGTAAGTTTGTTCTTGTCTCCTAGCTCCTGCTAGTTGTCACAGTCTGTGCTAAGTGTTGGCCTTAGCTTACGGTCCGCTCTGCACCTCATCCAGTCGGTTTGTTTTCTGTTTTGTACCAGTTTTGTGTTATTGTTCTATTAAATCATGTTGTTACCTGCAAGTCATGTCCGGATTCGTCCTTTTGCATCTTGGGAGAACAAAACCCCATCACCATGCGCCCCGATCGTGACATCTTTTTATTATTTATTTATTTATTTTTCTCTCCCTCAGGGAAGGAACTCGACAGAGAGGTTACTGGTTGTTCCATCTCCATCGTTGGGGTTCCTGCGGTTGGGTGGGTGGTTCCCGTGGCCCCGTGCTGGGTGGTCCTGAGGCGGCTGACTTGGGTGGGGTGGCCTGGGGCGGGCCGCGCCGTGCTCTCGGGGGTGGGCGGGTGGGGTTGTGGGGGCCTGGTTGCTGGTGAGGCGGGGGCGGTCTTGCCGTCTGGTTGCGGGGAGTCTCTGGGCCCCCGGGTGGGGTGTCCCGCCTTTCTGCTTGTGTGGGGTGTGGTCTCTCGCTGGCTTGAGGTCTATCTGTCCCCTGCTTCTCTCGTGCCTTGTCCTATGCCGGGCGCGTCTGTCTGCGGCCTGCTGCTGGCTCTTACGGGCGGAACGGTGGGCCTGGCTCCGGGGTTCCTGTTGCTGGCCGGCCTGGCTATGTGGGGAAAATGGTCCCTGGTTCCCTGGGCACCACACCTGCTGTTTGTGGGTGGGCTCTCTGGGTGGCTGGTGCCGTACTCTGGCTCCCACACAAACTGGGAGTCGAATATATTGTATATACAAATACACATATACTCACATACATACATACATACATACATACATACATACATACATACGCTCCCACATACATACACAAATACAGTACATACCTACTGCTCAAAGTTTGTGCTCAAAGTTTGTACATCCAAACGCACATCACTGTACAAACATACATATACACATACTGTACATATACATTCATGGTACAAACATACACATACTGTACATATACATTCACTGTACAAACATTCATATACACATTCTGTACATATACAAGTACATATACATACATACACTCATGCACATAATCACATTTCATCAAACATATATTAACGTTGTTGCCCTAGGGAAACTGGGTAACACATGGCACACTGACAAAGCTTAACCTATATTACTATAACAATCTTCAAGGTTAAATAGGTGGCTTCTCTTTCTTCCCCTCCATTTCTCTGCATTCTTTTGTATCTCTAGTTATCATTGTTGTTGCATTTGAACAACTGTATTGTTGATAATAGAGGTCAATTATTGGTATTGTTCATTATCAATAGCGCTTTTTCTATTGGTATTTGTATTTCTCCATTTGTAGTGTAAAAATCCTCACTGTCATTTCTGTATTATTATTTATTTCGCTAACTGCTTCTTTGCTATCACTTATACCATCATATTTGTACATGTCGTATTTGCTGATATTGCTCTATTGCTGTTGTTGTTGTTGTTATTGTTGTGTTTGCTGTTGTTGTTTTTTTCTCTCTATCTAATTCCCTATATTGTCCCCACAATTTCCCCCTCTGTCTTCCATTTTTTTTCTCTTTCTATCCCCTCCTGCTCCGGCCCGGCTGCACCAAATGATGATATAAATACATTTAATAAAGTCAAATACAAATAAGGCAACAAGAGAAGTATCCTGCACTTCTCTTTTGTAAAGTAAATCTGAACAGCCAATATGGGCATCTACATCAACTATATGATTTGCCTGAGAAGCTGGACAGGAAAAAAAACAACAACAAAAAAAACAAAAAAACCTCAATGTCTGCATTTTATTTGCATTGAAAGCCAACAATACTCCATTTACCTGACCTGTAACTATTTTTAACGGCTAACAAGCTTGTTGCTGCGTAATTGACGTCTTGAGATGGTGATCTTTCACATAGATAGTAAAAGGATGAGGACATTATCAGACAAGTTGGGTTACTTTGGCATCCTATTTAGACTGGGAAATGGCAAGAAAGACACGAAGTGACGCCTGGTTCAACCATCCCTTTTTTGTTTGTGAAGATAATGAGTCATTCTTCATATAAATGGGAACATATGAACATCCGGGCTGTCGGCATCCTAATGACAGCGGACCTTGTACAGTATTTTATGTTTCATTATGTTTGTCGGCTCTCATAAAGTCTGCAGTGAGCAGTATTCGGTGATGTAGTTGGGGGAAAAAAGCGAACACTGTAACGCATTTTTTAAATTAATGTGCCGCTGAAAGCTTAAAATGACCAAAATACGTAAATATGACATGTTTTGAAAGTGTATGTTACTACATTACATACAAAATTACAGCATGTATATAAAACCTTGATGGAGATGTTTGGATGTTTTTTGAGCACTTTAAGCGGACCATTGAGCGCATTTATTTACTAATTACAATGCATTAAAGAAAAAATGTCTGTTCTTGTCTTACATTAGGATTGTGAATGATATGCAAAATTCCAAATAAAGTGCAGTTTCCTTTTAACAGTGCGAAATTGACTGAATTTCACAACTCTATTTCCAACTTTAACTTAAAACAGAAATAAATAAATTGTTTCTTCCAAAATCTGGTAAGACCCATTAGTGCATAGGGTGAAAGCATGAATAAATGAAGGAATGCCGCTGCTGACCACATTTTGGGGTCGAGCTTCATGCCCACAACAACCAGGATGATGGGTGTTACTGTAGCATGCCGGCAAGTTCTGTGATTGCTTATGTTCGATTACCGAGTGAATGCACCATGCAAGAAACACTCCCTGGGAAAATGGTCAGTTCTCAGTTGTGTACCGTCAGGGCCAGCAAGGCCTTCTCTGTTAGCCTAACATTGTTATGATCCGCCGCCTGGATTTTTGTTTTTGAGTCCTTTTGTGTTTCCTGATTATTTTTGGACTCTTCCGACCCCTGGTTTGTGCACTTCCTTGTTTGGTCTTGTTACCATGGTTTCTCATTTGTTCCACCTGCTCTGGTTTTTTGACGCACACCTGTTTAGAATTACTGTCTCATTGTATTTAAGCCTGCCTTCTCCCTTTGTTCAGTCTGAGTTCGTTGTTTGCTCCACGCAACATTCATGTTGGTATCTTGTATGTTTCTACTATTGCTAAGTCTCGCCTTAGCTTCGCGTGCTCTCGGCGCGTCTATTTGGACTCTTTGGACTTTCTGCTAAGTGTTAGCTTAGCTTACCGTGAGTCAGCACGCCTTTTCTTTTGCCCGTTTTGCACCAGTGTTCTTTTGTTTTTCTATATTAAACCAAGCTCCTACCTGCAATTCCTGTCTGTCTGGTTCTCGTGCATCCTGGGGTGACACCACGCACACACACGATGCGCTTCCAACGTGACAGGACGAACCAAGCAATAACTCGTCACCTTGCAGGGGACCACCCGGATTCTTCGCCTCGCCAAGTCGCGCAGCTTCCGAGGACTCCTCCCCCGGACATCTGCACGCCGACACCAGCCCAGTATTTCCCTTTAAGGTTTGGCAAATCCTTTTCCTTTTTTTCCAAACCCCCTATCTACTGGGCTGTGAGGCAAAAGCTCCCCTCCGCCACTGACTGTTCTCTACCTTCCCGCGTCAACGCCACCCATCCTACTTTGGATGATGCCATACACCAGGAATTTTTTTTAGATGCAGTTTTCTCCCTTTGCAAGCCACCCACTAAGGATTTTTGTTCTAATAGTAATCATTATGATAGATTTTTTTTTACAAATTTAGTTTTCCTCAGTCCTATGATTTTCAGACTCCACCCCCTGTGACTTTGACTCGACCCCAGTGACTTTTCTTCCCGCCCAGTCTACCCCCCTCCTGACCTCCCACCTCCCACCTCCCACCCTTAAGGTCAATCTCTGACCACGGGGAGCGCGTCTGGGATTCGCGTCTTGAAGGGGGGGCTAGTGCTGGTAGCTGTGCTGCGAAGGTAGCACAGCTTCGACCCACTAAGCCGCAACAACCTGCTAGACCTCCTTCCCCGGTCTTTCGACCCATTAAGCTGCAACCTCCCGCGAGGCCACCTCCACCGTTGTTCCGTCCAACTAAACCGCAACCCCCAGCTAGACCGCCTCCACCTGCACCACGGCTAGCTGCAGCACGGGTTGCACCTGTTAGTTTTAGTCATAGTCATTGTCATAGTCCAAGTCCGAGTCTTAGTTGTAGTCCAAGTCTTAGTCTTAGTTCTTGTCCTAGTCCCTGTCCAAGTCCTTGTCCTAGTCCAAGTCTTAGTCCTTGTTCAAGTCCTGGCTCTAGTCCCGGTCAGACTCCCGGTCCGACTCCTGGTCCGACTCATAGACCCACTCGTAGACCGACTCGTAGACCGACTCGTGGTCCGAGTCCTGGTACGAGTCATGGTCTTAGTCCTAGTCTTAGTCCTTGCCCAAGTCCTAGTCTTAGTCCTTGTCCAAGTCTGATTCCTTATCTGAGTCGTAGTCGTAGTCTGAGTCGTAGTCTGACTTCTAGTCTGAGTCGTAGTCTGACTCCAAGTCCGAGTCCTAGCCTGACTCCTAGTCATAGTCCTAGTCGTAGTCCTAGTCTGGTACACCCTCCAGCACCTGACCCTCGGCTGGCACCAGCACCTGCTCTTCGGCCGGCACAAGTGCCTGCTTCGGCTGCAGCACCCGCACCCTCTTCATCTGCTGCTTCCAGGCCCGCTTCGGCGCTTCGGCCCCTCCACGTCGGCCACGGGTGTGGCCGTGCCATGATCGTTGTCCTCGCCGGACGCATCCGCTTCCACGTCAGCCACGGATGTGGCATCTACGAGGTCGCCCACCAAGACTTCTGCGGCAGCGGCGTTCCATCCGTCGCCGCCACCTGACGTGTCGCCGGTGGATTCGGGGACACAGGACCTGGCGACCCTCCACCATGTCCTCCCCCCGCCTTCCTGTCACTTTTGGACTGTCTTGTTGTAGGGGGTGGGGGGGTTTCTTGGTATTGTGTGGGACATCTGGGATCTGTCCCTTAAAGGGGGGTTAATGTTATGATCCGCCGCCCGGATCATACATTGTTTTGGTTTTTGAGTCCTTTTGTGTTTCCTGATTATTTTTGGACTCTTCCGACCCCTGGTTTGTGCACTTCCTTGTTTTGTCTTGTTACCATGGTTTCTCATTTGTTCCACCTGCTCTGGTTTTTTGATGCACACCTGTTTAGAATTACTGTCTCATTGTATTTAGGCCTGCCTTCTCCCTTTGTTCAGTCTTGGTTCGTTGTTTGCTCCACGCAACATTCATGTTGGAATCTTGTATGTTTCTACTATTGCTAAGTCTCGCCTTAGCTTCGCGTGCGCTCGGCACGTCTATTTGGACTCTCTGCTAAGTGTTAGCTTAGCTTACCGTGCGTCGGCACGCCTTTTCTTTTGCCTGTTTTGTACCAGTGTTCTTTTGTTTTTGTATATTTAACCAAGCTCTACCTGCAATTCCTGTCTGTCTGGTCCTCGTGCATCCTGGGGTGACACCATGCGCACACACGATGTGCTTCCAACGTGACAAACATAACCAGAAATCATGATCATAATTAAAAATAAAAGTATTTTTTTATTTACTTTCCCTAAATAGCTACAATTATTCATATTTATATTCATATTTATGAACTAGGTGACATAAAAACTCCAGTACCCAGCATTCCGCAGTAGTGAAGAGCATGCGCAGTAGCTACGTTTAGGTTGTTGAATGTAGACATGCCGGCAGCTGGATGTTATTGATGAGAACTCTGTGAAGTAAACTTTAAAGGGGAACATTATCACAATTTCAGAAGGGTTAAAACCAATAAAAATCAGTTTCCAGTGGCTTATTTTATCCTTCGAAGTTTTTTTCAAAATTTTACCCGTCCCGGAATATCCCGAAAAAAGGTTTTAAAGTGCCTGATTTTCGCTATCTGCGAAGCCACTGTCCATTTTCCTGTGACGTCATCCAGTGATTCCAATACAAACAACATGGCGGATACCACAGCAAGATATAGCGACATTAGCTCGGATTCAGACTCGGATTTCAGCGGTTTAAGCGATTCAACAGATTACGCATGTATTGAAACGGATGGTTGGTGTATGGATGCAGATAGCGAGAACAAAATTGAAGAAGAAACTGAAGCTATTGAGCGAATAGCTATTGGCGCTATTCGGCCATGTCTGCCTTAGCATCGCCGGTAAAATGTGCAGCCCCAACGATCGGGACTTTCGCATTGACACTGGATCAACTTAAATCCGTCGACTGGTAAGTGTTTGTTTGGTATTAAATTTGGGTGTTAGGGAAACGCTGAATGCAAATATAGCTACGAATGTACATACAGCTAGCCTAAATAGCATGTTAGCATCGATTAGCTGGCAGTCATGCCGCGACCAAATATGTCTGATTAGCACATAAGTCAAAAACATCAACAAAACTCACCTTTGTGATTTCTTTGACTTTATCGTTGGAAATGCATCTGCTTTGAGTGTTGCAGGGTATCCATTGTCATGTAGCCATGTCTGTCGTAGCATCGCCGGTAAAATGTGCGGACCAAACCAGGGACTTTCGCATCTCTTGACACTGGAGCAACTTAAATATGTCGATTGGTAAGTGTTTGTTTGGCATTAAATGTGGGTGGAGGGAAAGGCTGGATGCAAATATAGCTACAAATGAGGCGTAACAATGCAATATGTTCATACAGCTAGCCTAAATAGCATTTTAGCATTGATTAGCATGCCGTGCTGATCGATGCACATTCTACGTAAATCAACTTGAATCCGTCCCTGATCGTGTTGTTACACCCTCCGACAACACACCGACGAGGCATAATGTCACCAAAGTGCCGGAAAACAGACGAAAAAACGGAAAATAACAGAGCTGATTTGACTAGCTGCGTGTAATGTGGTGGAGAAAATGGCGTTGACTACCTAGGTTACGTCACGTTTTGACATCATCTCTCCGAGAGCAAATAATAGAAAGGCGTTTAATTCGCCAAAATTCACCCATTTAGAGTTCGCAATTCGGTTAAAAAAATATATGGTCTTTTTTTCTGCAACATCAAGGTATATATTGACGCTTACATAGGTCTGGTGATAATGTTCCCCTTTAAGAACTCTGCCAACACACCTCGTCTGCATCTTTTATGATTAGACAAGACAACATATCCATTTGCAAGGCCATTTTCAAGAAGGATATTTAACTCTGGAAGCTCATCGATGAAATGTGAGTTCAGAGATTTTATTTGTTAATTTTTTTAGAGGTTAATATGTTGTTTTTTTTTTATTTTAATTTTGACAGTACCACAAAAGATATGTTTTAAATGCTGATGCGGGTTTATTGATTTCTAAATTCGTCGGAAAATAACCAGTTTTGTACAATGCCCAGTAGTGCGTATATGTGTTTCTGTATAGTATTTCTCGAGCAATGGTCATGTGGTGACATAAATGATGGTATTATGAGAGGTAATCATTTAAGTCGGACATCACTGAAGGCCTAGGTGGGAAATGAACTGCCCCCCACTGTCAGTTGTACATTGTAAACCAATGGCACACGCTCTAAGCCAGGGGTGGGCATTACGTCGATCGCGATCGACTGGTCGATCTCGGAGGGTGTGTCAGTCGATCTCAAGCCAGGCATTAAAAAATATACATAAAAATGAGCAATCATCAATCATACCAAGACTTCACTTTCGTCAGTTGTTTGACATTCTCGGCACCCGAGGATCTTGTGAGATGACGCTGGCTGCTGCGAGCTCATATTTAAGAAAAAAATCACTAACAGGGCGGACGCAGAGAAACACATTTTATTTCTAGAGACTCTTTACCTACTGTCAAAACTCTAAAGACCGACTGCACAGTTCCTGTCTTCACCATAAAATACCTGTTTCATCCTGCCTGTGCTAACAAAATAAGAGTCTCAGAAAGCTAGCGTGCACAAGCTAGCAAGCTACGGAGTTTGATGCCAATGTATTTCTCCCCCGCCCTCAGCGACCGCTTTTTCACTTGCTTGCCCACCCGCACACTCACTGACGTCACTCACCTGCTGCCAGACATTAAAGGGCCACACACATATGCTACTCTCATAACAAAGTGTTTAAAAACGAGTATGCAAGTTGGACAAATGAGATGCCAAATCCAACCACTTTCAGGTGGTATTGGACAGAAAGGAGGACTTTTTTTTCCTCCAATTGAAAATGCGGACGTTATCAGCACCACTGTCTAATTCCAATCAATGCAAGTCATCAGAATCAAATACACCAACTTATATTCTTGTCTTCATGAAAGAAAGGAATCTATGTGTGTTAAACATGCTTGTATTATCATTAAACACCATTAACTTGTTAACAAAAATGTCTCTTTCATAAATAAATAAATATAAATTATAAATAGGAATGAGGTAGATCTCCTCGACTTGGTCAATTTGAAAAGTAGCTCACCTGCAGAAAAAGTGTGAGCGCCCCTGCTCTAAGCCATGAAGGATGAAAGTTGTCAGTGGCATCATTCAACGCAGAGAAAAATTGTCAAAAAGTTAAATGTACCTTAAATATGTGCTTAATTGTTCAGAAGTTGTGTTTAGCTGATATTTATGTAATTCAAATGCTGAAGCAGAAAAAGTTGACCGGACATGGTACCGTATTTTAACTTAATAAAGTGAGCTTTGCATGTTTATTTTGTGTGTTGTGTGACATTAACGTTTGAGTAACATTGAGTTATTGATAGGGACGGCGTGGCGCAGTGGGAGAGTGGCCCTGCGCAACCCGAGGGTCACTGGTTCAAATCCCACCTAGAACCAACCTCGTCACGTCCGTTGTGTCCTGAGCAAGACACTTCACCCTTGCTCCTGATGGGTGCTGGTTGGCGCCTTGCATGGCAGCTCCCTCCATCAGTGTGTGAATGTGTGTGTGAATGGGTAAATGTGGAAGTAGTGTCAAAGCGCTTTGAGTACCTTGAAGGTAGAAAAGCGCTATACAAGTACAACCCATTTATCATTTATTTATTTATTGATATATTGTTATTGCTTTGCACTATTTTGAGTATTAGAATATTGTGATTGCACTTAAATTTGATTTACCGTAACAGTATCAGACTGTTGTTTACGTGTTTATTGAATCGAGGAAAAGTTCCCCTCCACTATTTGATATAAATGTTGCACTACATGTTATACCTTGCTGTTGTTAAAAGATAAATGAAATACCACATCACTGAATTTACTTTGGGGAAAATAATAAAACGGCTGTTTATTCATTTTGGGAGTGAACGGAGTTGTCGGAACGCTGGTTTGTAATCTATTAATAAAGTTTGACTGACCTATCTATTTGTTGACATTCCCTTTAGCGTAGCTCCATCTAACGGATGCTTAACGTAACCCAAGCCTCTACTGTAGCGTCTATTCTATGCGCCTTATAATGCCTTATATATGAAAAAAAAAAAAACGTTTTAAAATAGGCCATTCATTGAAGGTGTTTCTTATAATCCGGTGCGCCTTATAGTGCGGAAAATACGGTACTTGTCTCGATAACGTTCAGCGGGAGCACCGGGCTTGCTGAAAAATGCCAGTTAGCAAACGACCCATCAAGACTCGCTAACATCAGTCGAAACAGCAATTAGGTAAATACTCGTTTTTTGCAAGACAACTTATTTGATGATTCACATGTATTGGCGAGTGGTAGAGGAATATGTCGTCAGGCTTCTTAATTGTCTTCCTACATCGAGACTTTCCAAATGGCCAAAAAGTATACAGTATTCTTCTCTTATTTCTTCAGTCCTTTGTTGTTGTGAGTATGTAGTTCTCCCACCTAGTAACCTCTTGGTGTTTTGCAATTGTTTTGAAACCTAGTTATAATATTACAAGATCCTTGTGAATTAGCAGTATTTAAAACAATAGTGATTTTGGTTTCCCGTACATTGTACTAGATAGATAAAAGTAAGATAAAGATTATTTGGACAATATGTTTGTTCGACGTATGAATGTGAGTTAAGATTGCTATTGGGTTTTACAGTGCAATATCGACATCTGGATCAATATCCCCTTTGGCGGTTAGTTTCTTGTGTCGTCGTGTTGGTGTGCGTGCGTGCGTACGTGTGTGTGCGTGTACGTAGCGTGCTTAGCCATTCCTTTTGAATGATATTGGAAGAATGATTATTTTCTGCCATGGTGATGAGGATTGGTATCTTAGAAGCAGCTCTGCACTGTTCTACAAAGACACAGGCCTTCCAGGAATTCATGCAACGCCTGCATGTGTGTCACAAGAAATGTGTAAATGTAATTTTTTCTCGATTCACCGTGCATCCCTTTAACTTTAACTTTTGAAGGAATCTTTAGCCAGCTTCGGCAGCTCATCACCCAATCGCCAATGAGTTAAAAAAGGCCAATATCGGCCACCAATCCCAATCATGGGTCAGGATCATCTCTAGTTTGATCAAACTTAGAGTATCAAAAAATTTATTTTTAAAGATGTTTTATGGGATGTACTGTCACTCCAAACCAGGGGAAAGTAATATTAACCTATACATTTTAGCTCAGTGTCAGTGACTGACACAAAACCCTTCTACAGCAATTAGCACCTTTTGTTGGCCTGAACAATGAAAACACAATCTCAGTGCTATTCACCTTCACTTTGCACGGCCGCAGAAACCCATTAAGCTTTTAATTACGGCAACCTGATTAATCATACTCTCAGGTGACTAAGAACTATGTATGTGTGTGTGTGTGTGTGTGTGTGTGTGTGTGTTAGACATTTATGATAGCACTTTCTAAAGCCCTCTGAAAGACAACAATTCTGCGTGTTTGGATCTCTGGTAAAGTAATGACTGAAGGGGTTTATAATACAGGGCTTGAAAGTGCTACATGCAGTGTATTGTGGAATTGGAATAGCTTATTTACACTGCTGAATGCAAGAAAAGGACTAGGTGAGATGTTTTTCTCATTTCCAGCGTGAAAGCAAAGCCAGAGGAAGTTTGGTTAATGAGCTAATAAAAAAGACAATGAATAGCCTGGAAAGCAGCCATGAGACAATCAAAGTGACTTTTAACGCCATCACCTGGTGCATGGTGGTGTGTTCATGGCATTTTCTGGTACGTTTGAATCAAAGCATGTTTTTTTTCTGTTTCACAAGTAGCATTTAGTATGATGTTAGCGTGCATTAGCTGCTAAGCTAGCTACGGGTTATGAACAACGGACAGTATTTGGAAAGAAAGCAATACCCTTTGTAATAAATCAATAACTGAGAATATTTTAAATATTTCCCACATTAATGCACAATGTATTTTAGACTTGAAATATGTTTAATTTGAAACTAATTTCTCCATGAAACATCACACAGTGATGAGTCCTGTTGACTGATCTCTGGAAGGACGACCGTCTGATGTAAAATTCCGAGGTCTTGCACACACCCAACCCAGCAGGCACAGGACATTTATAAAACTTTGATTATACAGTATATACATGTCCTGTAAAAATGACTTTGAAACGACTTTGCAAAATAGTTGTATTTGTAAATTGAGACAACGTTGATGTCTAACGTTGAATCCACCTTGTTAGTTGGGAAATGATCAAAATTCAATTCTTAAATCAATGTCAGAACCCAACATCGATTGAATGCTGTCTAAAAGCATTTTGTTTCAACATTACGTTTGCGTTGCTCAACGTCAGGACCTAATTCAACAAATTCTCAACATTGTTTTGATGTCTTGTGCCTGCTGGGAAAGTTAGATTGGCATACCGAAATTTTTGGTGTGTATTAAAAATGACTCCGTTGACGATCAAGATAAAGGACACGCTCGGCAGCTTGCTCGAAGCTCCTCAATTGGGCGTGCTTATATGGATCAATTTACACCAATTTTTTTTATTTTTTAGGTCCAGTTTGCTTTGGTAGAGTCCCTTGTTTTTTTTCTTTCGCGCCATCCATTTTAATCAGCAGATTTTATGAGCCAACAAACATAATAAAACATCACTTATTGTACAATGTCTGCTGTCATTAGGATGCCGTCTGATAGAATCTTGTTATAGTCCCGTTTGGATGAAGAATGACTCATAATCCTCACAATTAAATTGGCTTTCTAAGTGTACCAACATGTCAGATTACATTGTTGTCCTTCTACTATCCAGGTGAGAGGCATTATTTATAATCTACTATATACTTCCATGAGAAGGGAAGCGAGGAAACAGCAGACCACTCGATGATGTAAACATGGGCACACACGCGAGTGCCGCTATAAGTCATGTGTTTTCGTTAGTGCTTATAATAACAATATCACCAATACTTGGTTAATATTAAAGTCACAAAATGTAAATTGTGTATTGCTTTGGCTTTTTGGATGTTTTTTTGTGGGGTTTTATGGGCGAAATAGATGACCAACAATTGGCTCCCCTTCAAGAATCAGTCATCATGTATTTCATAACAACAGGCAAAATTCGAAAAAAATAGTGCAGTTCCTCTATAAGTTAAGCTCATGACACATTATGTTAAATGATGTGGAAACGTTCTTTGCAGGATACTTTCTAATATTCTTAATTATTACTATTATTAATTGTAATTAACTTAAGTAGTACAGTATTTGACCATGAACTCAGAGTATTTGCTTTTTACTGTCATCTAGTGTCTACTTTTTATTTTCTGTGGTATAAAACGAGTAACCATCAATACAGTATTTGTCTTTCAATTTTAGTTTGAAATCCGGGGCTTTTTGAGGTGAAAGGTAAATCAATCTTTTCTGACTTTTGCATGTTACAAAGTTGGACAGATGTGGTAAACATTGTCAATGAAGCAAATCATAAACTTCATGCATTTAGACATGAGGTTGCATAAAGTTTTAGATGCCTCTTTTCGCCTGGTTTAGTAATTGCTAAAAGATGACGTCATCTTGTAGCCCACAAGGTGAGCTGGATGTCCTTTTTTAGACATTAAGCAAAGGGGAAGACATGAACTCCTCCCCTCTGCGTCAGGCAATGAGGAAACACAAAAACAGGTAGGAATAAGTATTTTTTTTATATAATCTTAGCATACAAACAACATGTAGTGACTTAAGTTCTGCCAGAATCAGCTTTTTTTTAAGCAGTGAGTCTGATCTGTCGGCGAATGTGCAGATGTGATATGAATATCACATCTAGTAATATACCATTTTCGAAGTTTATTTTCAACTGTATCAGGAAATATATATACATACACACATATATATATATATATATATATATATATATACATATATATGTGCTTATATATATGTATATATATACATATATATGTATGTATATATATATATATATATATATATATATATATATATATATATATATATATATATATATATATATATATATATATATATATATATGTATATATATTTAAAAAGTGTAATTTTTTAAAATATACATACTTTGGTTTCAATCGCAATTTTGGAATGCCTCCACAAACGACCAGTTTAAAAACGGACTCAAAAAATATTTGGTAAAAAATTTATAAAATCATAATTTCTTTCAATATAAATACATTTTTTTTAAAGTACCTTTTCCACAATTTTCTGAAAAAACTGCCTAAAATTCAGACATTTTAGGTTGCAACAATCACAAAAAAGGTGCTGACAAACATTGACAGACAGATCTATAGCAAGACTACTTTGTTAATAGAAAATAGAACATTAAAAGGTTACTTTAGTCACTTAAAGAAAATTGTAATGTTTTGGAATTGTGCCTATCTTTCACAACCGTTTTGTAAAACAAGCACACATTTGTTTTTAATGCACTGTAAATAGTAAAAAAAATGTGATTAAAAGTCTGCTTACACTGGAGCTTATGGGAGTTGCTCTAGTCTGCCTATAAAGCGCTCTAAAAAACCTCTAAACACCTCCCCATCAAGGTTCTATGTATATATATATATATATATATATATATATATATATATATATATATATATATATATATATATATATATATATATACATATAATTATGTTGTAAGTATATTAGTCATTAAGTAACAGTAACATTTTACTTACTTTGCTCATTTTAAGCATATGGTGGCGAAATAATTAAAAAAACGCATCACAATGTTTGTTTTTTCCTTCGACAACATCACTGATTATTACTCACTGCAGACTTCATGAGAGCCAACAAACATAATAAACATCACATACCGTACAATGTCTGCTGTCATTGGGATGCAGACTGCTCGGCTGTTCATATATTCCTATTTAGATGAATAAAGATAATAATAATAATTATTTGCGAAGAAAAAAGGGGGATAGAACTTTTTTTTGTCTTTCTCGCCATTTCTGGGTCTTAATTGGTTGACAGTTGACCAACTCGTTGGATTATGTATTTATCCTTCTACTATCAAGATGATAGTCATTATTTATGATCTTAAATAAGCTTTCAGCTACGAGTTAAGAAAGCAGCTCACCATGCCGATGTTGACATAGTCACACAATCTAGTTAGCTCCCTCTGATCACGGTGCCGCTATAAATAGTTTGTTTGCGCCAGTGCTTACAAAAACAATACTACTAATACTTGGTTAATATTCAAGCCACAAAGTGTAATTGGAGTATTGTTGGTGCTTTTTAGATGTTTTTTCTGAGGGATTTATGGGTGGCATTAAGGAATTCCTATCGGCTCCATTGTAAGCTGATTTTTTGTTTTTGTACAAAACCCGAAACCGGTGAAGTTGGCACGTTGTTTAAATCGTAAAAAAAAACAGAATATAAAGATTTGCTAATCTTTTTCAACCTATATTCAATTGAATACACTGTAAAGACAATATACTTAAGGATATAACTGGAAAAATTTATTTTTTGCAAATATTAGCTCATTTGGAAATTGATGCCTACAGCATGTTTTAAAAAAAGCTGGCACAAGTGGGAAAAAAGACTGAGATAGTTGAGGAATGCTCATCAAAGACTTATTTGGAACATCCCACGGGTGAACAGGCTAATTGGGAACAGGTGGGTGCCATGATTGGGTATAAAAGCAGCATCCATGAAATGCTCAGTCATTCACAAACAAGGATGGGGCTTGAGTTACCACTTTGTGAACAAATATGTGAGCAATTGTCGAACAGTTTAAGAACAACATTTCTCAACGATCTATGCATTTTCATGAAAGGAATACAAATAAATGAAAATGATGATGATTGCAAGGAATTTAGGGATTTTGCCATCTACGGTCCGTAATATTATCAAAAAGTTCAGAGAATCTGGAGAAATCACTGCATGTAAGCGGCTAACTCCGTGACCTTTGATCCCTCAAGCGGTACTGCATCCAAAAGCGACATCAGTGTGTTATTGCTATCACCACATGGGCTCAGGAACACTTTACAAAAACACTGTCAGTATCTACAGTTCGTTGCTACATCTGTAGTGCAAGTCAAAACTCTACTATGCAAAACGAAAGCCATTTATCAACAACACCCAGAAACGCCGCTGGCTTCGCCAGGCCCAAGCTCATCTGAAGTGTACTGATACAAAGAGGAAAAGTGTTCTGTGGTCTGACGAGTCCTAATTTCAAATTGTTTTTGTAAACTGTGGACGTCGTGTCCCCCGGAACAATGAGGAAAATAACCAACTGGATTGTTTTAGGCGCAAAGTTCAAAAGCCAGCATCTGTGATGGTATGGGGGTGCGTTAGTGCCCAAGGCTTAAGGGTAACTTACACATCTGTGGAAGCACCATTAATACTGAAAGGTACATACAGGTTTTGAAGCAACATTTGTTGCCATCCAAGCAACGTTATCATGGACGCCCCTGCTTATTTCAGCAGCAAAAGAGTGCGGGTACGAGACTGACCTGAGTATAGTCCAGACCTGTGTCCCATTGAAAATGTGTGGCACAATATGAAACCTAAAATACCACAACGGAGATCCCGGACTATTGAACAAGTTAAGCTGTACACCAAGCAAGAAAGGGAGAGAATTCCACCTGAAAAGCTTAAAAAATTGGTCTCCTCAGTTACCAAAATTTAACTAAGTGATGTTAAAAGAAAAGGCCATGTAACACAGTGGTAAAAATGCCCCTGTGCCAACTTTTTTGCAACATGATGCTGCCATTAAATTTTAAGTTAATGACTATTTGCAAAAAAAAAAACATGTTTCTCAGTTCGAACATTAAATATGTTGTCTTTGCAGTGTATTCAATTGAATATAAGTTGAAAAGGATTTGCAAATCATTGTATTCTGTTTTTATTTAGGATTTACCCAACGTACCAACTTCACTGGTTTTGGGTTTTGTTGTTGCTGATCTTCTTCTCTCTCTCCTTCCCAGGAAACAGGACATCCCATCCATACCCTCCCTTCTCATTCCCAAAACGCTATAAAGTTCTGGAAGAGTTCTTTGTCACTCTCTCCCTCACATGCTCTTTCTTCTTTCTTTCTCAAAGCAACTTAAAGCTTACTTGAGATCGCAAAACAAAGTTTTATGGACCATGGGGACGGCGTGGCGCAGTGGCAGAGTGGCCGTGTGCAACTCGAAGGTTCATTGGTTCAATCCCCACCTTGTACCAACCTCGTCACGTCTGTTTTGTCCTAAGCAAGACACTTCACCCTTGCTCCTGATGGGTGCTGGTTAGCGCCTTGCATGGCAGCTCCCTCCATCAGTGTGCGCTTTGAGTACCTTGAAGGTAGAAAAGCGCTATACATGTACAACCCATTTATCATTTATCATGTATAATGGCTTTGCTGTATATGAAAATTTCCAAAATACTACTTACTGTATGTCATATTATTGTAGCTTAGCCTAGCAACATTCCTCTGGTAGTAACTTCAGTGTGGTGAAGCTACATTTAATGTAGAATATTTTGCACTTTGCTTACTACCTTATAATAAATATTTTGCCCAACACTGACACAGACAATAAGGTATTTGAAAACTGAAGCAAAGTTTTTGCTAGAATTTTAATTTGTCAAAAACTAAATCATACAATTGTATACCATTGTATATGTAATCAGGACATGATCATTCTTAAGCAGATGCTTTATCACATGTTGCACGTTTTATCACGTCCATACATACATAACACACACCAACATGGCCTCATTCTGTCCTCTCTTGGGACTAGTGTGCACACGGATACACGTTTGCCGCACGTACTCAACTTACAATGAACATGCTTTGTCTTTCCACGTGCATTGTAGGAAGTCCTTCTCTAACACACACAACAGTATGCGAGGAATCAGACGTGAACAAACTTGCATACACACATTCTTCCATGTATGAAGACACCTGCCAAAGGGCACTAATGAAGATGAAGTAGCTAATTAGTGATGACATTGAGGAGCCATTGGCGTTTGTGTTCTGTGACGTTATGGGGTCGACTTAGACCCATAGACATACTGTAGGACCCTGGCCGATATACTGTAGGACGCTGGTGCTCAACACAGTCAGGTGAAGAAATATATCAAACAAGGATTGGGAAAAAATAAGTGAAGCTCCTAATCCCCTGATATTAAAGATTCCCAAAAGCATTTTTTATTTTTCTGTAGACACTCCTCTGCCACACTTGCACTGCAGGGCTGGCCTAGATCTAGTAGTACTTGCTGCTGCAGAACATCTCGCTTCACTCGATTTTATTTTACAGCAAAAGGGAATCCATCAAATTACATACACATTTAATCCACTGTGGTTTTTAGTCAACTAAAAAATGTATTATTTCATTATTTCTACTAGGGCTGGGCGATATATCGATATATTCGATATATCGATATATCAATATATGTTCGAGTATATCGATATATCGAGTATATCGATATACTCGATATATCGCGGGTTTGTCTTTGTGCGATATAGAAAATGACTATACCGTGATATTCGAGTATATGTTCTCCCACAGTTGCTTTTAGCTTTGGGCATTACACTACATGAGTTTTTCACTCTTTCTTGTCCCTCCTTCTCACAGAGACATAAACAAGCGCACCTTCTTACATACGTCACGCGTGCAACGTCACACGCCCTCCCCGAGCAGGGAGGTAGCTACATGGGTAACATTAGCTGTGATGCTAACGGTGCGTTGCGAGGGGTAATACGAGAGAGAGAAAGTTCAGCTCTGTTAACAGATGGAGGAATAATTCATTCCCAAGAAAAACAGCACAGGGTGCATCGTCTGGCGGTGGTTTGGCTTCAAGGGGGAATATGTTAAACAATTATGCGGAAAAGTGTTGCTACAAAAAGTAGCAGAACTGCTAATTTGTAGCATCATTTCAAAAGTTACCCGCTAAAGAATGAAGAGTGCTTGAAACTGCATGTCAACATCTCCGTTCGGTGCCACACCCACAAAATGCCGAAGCAACTATTTCCAGTTCAACACCGTATGAAAAAAAAATCAACAACAGAAGGAGATAACGTCCGCAGGAACCTACCACAGAACAAATGATATACACTGTTTGATTTCCTATTATGCAGCTCATTTTTATTCGACAGTTATTGAAATATCTTGTGTGACATCATGCACAAAATTGCACTTTATTAGTTTTTAACTATTGTAGTGGGGTTCTGTACAAAAAGTGCACTTTAATTTAGTGTTGTTTTGATATGTCATCTTAGTGACATCATGCACAAAAGTGCACTAATCGCTTGTTTTAAAAAGTCTCTGAGAATCTTGCACTTTCTGTTTTGGAAATGACATGAATGTTTGTGCCACTGCTTGATGACTGTTTAATAAATACAGTTTTGCTAAATTGACTTAGTTGGGATTTCTTTCTCTGCATGAACATTTTAAATGAGCATATACTAATGCAGTATGAAAAAGAATGTTTTAATGTAGATACATAGAATCATCACACTGGTGTGATTATATGCATCAAGTGTTCAAGGCAAAGGCAAAATATCACGAAATATATTGTGTACCGTGACATGGGCCAAAAATATCGAGATACTAAAAAAAAGGCCATATCGCCCAGCCCTAATTTCTACGTACATTGTGATGTTCACAAATACTGACATAGCCATCTTCACACGATGGTTCTAAGTTCTTGATTAAGTTTGTTAAGAGTACATTGAAGAATAGACAAGTTTCTTGGATGTGTTCGGTCACTTACAAAATGAGGCCCTGACTTTCAGAGGTCCATTTTTTCCAGAAGTGTCCCCTAAGGGATTGGGATCTTTCTACTTTTACTCGCAAATGTCCATGAACTCAGGAAGTCACCTACAAATCTGAAAGTACACACCCAAAATAGGCCCAAACAGAGCTATAGCTACAAACCCCGTTCCCATATGAGTTGGGAAATTGTGTTAGATGTAAATATAAACGGAATACAATGATTTGCAAATCCTTTTCAACCCATTTTCAATTGAATGCACTACAAAGACAAGATATTTGATTTTCAAACTCATGAACTTAATTTTTTTTTTGCAAATAATAATTAACTTAGAATTTCACGGCTGCAACACGTGCCAAAGTAGTTGGGAAAGGGACTGTTCACCACTGTGTTACATCACCTTTTCTTTTAACAACACTCAATAAACATTCGGGAACTGAGGAAACTAATTGTTGAAGCTTTGAAAGTGGAATTTTTTCCCATTCTTTTTTTATGTAAAGCTTTAGTCATTCAACAGTCCGGGGTCTTCGCTGTCGTATTTTACGCTTTATAATGCGCCACACATTTTTGATGGGGGACAGGTCTGGACTGCAGGCGGGCCAGGAAAGTACCCGCACTCTTTTTTTTACGAAGCCACGCTGTTGTAACACTTGTCTTGCTGAAATAAGCAGAGGCGTCCATGATAACGTTGCTTGGATGACAACATATGTTGCTCCAAAACCTTTATGGACCTTTGAGCATTAATGGTGCCTTCACAGATGTGTAAGTTACCCATGCCTTGGGCACTAATACACCCCCATACCATCACAGAAGCTGTCTTTTGAACTTTGGGCCTATAACAATCTGAATGGTTATTTTCCTCTTTGTTCTGGGGAACACCACGTCTTCTGTTTCCAAATATAATTTGAAATGTGGACTCGTCAGACCACAGAACACCTTTCCACTTCGCATCAGTCCATCTTAGGTGAGCTCGGTCGGGCCCAGCCAAGCCGGCGGTGTTTCAGGATATTGTTGATAAATTGATTTGGCTTTGCATAGGAGAGTTTTAACTTGCACTTACAGATGTAGCGACCAACTGTAGTTACTGACAGTGGTTTTATGTAGTGTTCCTGAGACCATGTGGTGATATCCTTTACACACTGATGTCGGTTGTTGATGCTGTACCGCCTGAGGGATCAAAAGTCCGTAATATCATTGCTTACCTGTAGTGATTTCTCCAGATTCTCTGAACTTTTTGATGATTTTACGGACCGTAGATGGTAAAATCCCTAAATTCCTTGCAATAGCTCGTTGAGAAATGTTGTTCTAAAACTGTTCGACAATTTGCTTACAAAGTGGGGACCCTTACCCCATCCTTGTTGGTGAATTACTTACCATTTCATGGAAGCTGCTTTTAAACCCAATCATGGCACCCAACTGTTCCCAATGAGTCTGCACACCTGTGGGATGTTCCATATAAGTGTTTGATGAGCATTCCTCAACTTTATCAGTATTTATTGACACCTTTCCAAACTTCTTTGTCACGTGTTGCTGGCATCAAATTCTAAAGTTAATGACTATTTGCAGAAAAAAAAAAAGTTTATCAGTTTGAACATCAAATATGTTGTCTTTGTAGTATATTCAATTGAATATGGGTTGAAAATGATTTGCAAATCCTTGTCTTCTGTTTATATTTACATCTAACACAATTTCCCAACTCATATGGAAACGGGGTTTGTAGATATAGTACGTCATGCAAGAGTTATAAATATTGAAACAAATTAAGTCGAGGCTAGCCGTGTATGGAGAGTTTGGCCAACTGGGTGTTAGTTAATATAAAGTGCCGCCCGTGAGAGGCTTTTGAAGAGAATATGGCCAAACAATCTCCTAAATGATTAGTTCAAAGCCCCTCACTTGAATACAGGGCACCATTTTGATGCCATCTTTGGCCATACTCCCTCTATACACCATTTGTAATCGTAAATCTGCCTAAATTCCACACTATAAGCCGCTACTTTTTTTCCTATGTTTTGAACCGTGCGGCTTATAAAATTATGTTTTTTCTTTTGCTAACAGCTACAAGGTTTTGTGTTCAACAAATAGTTTTCAATAAAAAAAAACAAGAGACACTAAAAAGGTGTGTTATATTGTTTGTGCTATGACGCCATCTTTTGGACTAGTTTGGTCACTGCAGCTGCCGCAGTGCAAACGTTTACAGTATTTTTTTCCTTACGGAAGTACAAGTGCCGTTCCATCTTCTAGTCGTCCATAGCGTTTTTACTCATATGGATTGTTCATTAATCACTCTGACCAATGTTTCTAAGATTTACAGTATTTTTAAAACTATTCATACTTACTAAACTGTCCCATGTGTGATGTCTGTAGAAGTATTTTGTGTGATCATAATTCATGATTCAAGATTCAAGATTGTTTATTGTCATATGCACAGTTAAACAGACAGTTTGCCGTACAATGAAAATCTTACTTTGCTAGTCCACCTTTCAACAAGTCACATGGTACTTAGCTAATAAAAATGTATATACAAGGCACAGTAAGTAACATAACAGTATTGCACATTCTGATTGACAGTCAACAGTATACTGTAAATATGGAGGTGACCTTGGGTCACAGCAGCAGTTAAAGTGTCTTTAGTGATCAAAGGGGAAAAGTGTCTACAGTGATGGTTCACAGTCCAGGGATGGTCAAGGTAGCTGTCTTTTGTTCAAAAAGTCCAAAGTAAAAACGGGGGTGGGGAGAAACTAGCATTCACAAGTTAGCATTCACAAGCCTGATGGCCTGTGGGTAGAAACTGTTTTTCAGTCTCGTAGTCCTGGATTTCAGGCTCCTGTATCGTCTGCCTGATGGTAGGAGGCTGAAGAGACTGTGCTGGGGGTGTGTACTGTCCTTTAGGATGTTGTGTGCTCTCCTGGTGGCCCTGGTAGAGTACATGAGGGGAAGGCTGCTCCTGATATGTACTAAACAGTTTTAATCACTCGCTGGAGTGCCTTCCTGTCCTTGGCAGTGCAGTTTCCATACCAGACCGCGATTGAGCTGGTAAGAACACTCTCAACCGTACTTCTATTGAAGTTGCTGAGAATTTTGGGTGGCAGGCCACATTTTCTCAGCCTTCTTAGGAAGTACAGTCGCTGCTGGGCTTTCTTTATTGTTTGTTGGGTGTTGTGATCCCAGGTGAGGTACTCGATGATGTGGGTCCAGAGGAATCTAAAGGTTTTCACCCTGTCCACCTTTGTCCCCCCTATGTACAAAGGTGTGTACTATGCACTCCTTCTCCGTGGGTCAATAATCATCTCCTTGGTCTTGTCTGTGTTCAAGGAGAGATTATTGTCATGACGCCACCAGTTCTGCTACCTCCCTTCTATACGCTGCCTCGGCTCCTCGGTGATCAGTCCGACGACCGTAGTGTCATCTGCAAACTTGATGATACTCGTGTTGTTCTGGGAGGCCACACAGTCGTATGTAAAGAGGGTGTACAATAGGGGGCTCAGCACGCAGCCTTGGGGTGTCCCTATGCTTAGAACCTTTGTGCCTGATGTCTGGTTGCCGATTCTGACTGACTGGGGCCGGTTTAAGAGAAAATTCAAGACCCAGTCATAGAGAGTTGGTGTCAGACCAACAGTGAGGAGTTTAGCAGTGAGTTTTTGTGGGATGACCGTGTTAAAAGCAGAGCTGTAGTCGATGAATGATAGTCTGGCATAGGTGTCCTTGCCCTCTAAGTGGATGAGGGTAATGAAGCTAATGTAATGAATGTAATGTAATGAAGCTAGCATTGTTAGCATCAGCTAATATGCATTAACAGGTTTAGGAGCATCTTTGTGAATTTTATTAACTTACAATGGCATTCTTTTTGTATTGCTTCAGTTTCACAAATTCCTCAGTAAATTAACCAAAACATCACAGTGGAGTTATTTAGTTTTGTTAGCTGATTAGAGAGCTCGCTTCCGCAGTTAATGGGTCCATGACGATTTTGTTTAATCGGCCGTTTTACTGCCGTGTGACAGGCACAGTTTTGAAACAATTAAGGTATGTAAGTAAACATTTACAAAATATTTCTGTGTAAATAACTAATTTCACAACAAATATATCTGCGACTTATTTCTCTACGGCTAATATATGGAAAAGCAATTTTTCTTCTAAAATTTAGTGTGTGTGGCTTATATACTGGTGCGCTGTAGTATTATCAGCCAGGCCCCCGTTGGGTGATGTCATATATTTCATGTCCCCCACTTATAATAGGTGTTTATATATCCACACGACTATGCCCCCTTTATCTGCATCCCTACGGCAAGCCTAAGCTACAGGTATAGTCTTTCTGCAGTGGTTATTACACCAAATTACTATACATTTAAAAATGTCTGTACCACAAGAATTTTTACAGGGAAATGATTTTGCCTGAGATGCCTTTTTATTTTTTTTACTGTAAAATCAATATATTGTCAGCTGGGTATAAAACTCCAATACACGGCAGGGAAATTAAGACAACAAGAATGCAGGCACATTTTCTTGCATACAGTTGGGAATCATCTTTCATTGGTTAGATTATGTGAATTGTAGCACGTTTTTATTTTGTCAATGAGGGATGCAACGATTCAACATAAAAATATTCAAAATTGTTGTCATCAACAAATAAGGAAAATATTCAGTGATGTCATCGCTCGTGTTTTTTCAGACGTGCCTGATTTATTGTGACCGGTGACCTTCAGCAGTGAGAGAAAAAAATAACATCAAAAGTATGGAAACTTTTCACCCTACATGTCAAAGCGGACCTAACTTTTCATGGCAGTATATCTGTGATGTGGGAACATTTAAAGCGGATGCTTGTTGCACATCTGGAGGGTGAGCACCACACCTCAGTAAGATTGTTAGCTTGTTAGCTAACCAGCTCACAACACAATAGAGAGTAGGGTTGCCAACTGTCCCTGAAAAACGGAATTGTCCCATAACTAGAAACAAAAGTAGGCGTCATGTTTCGAACTGTCAAGGGACGCGCTTTGTCCCGTATTTTTTTTATTACCACGGGAATAGAAAATTACAGTAAAATATCAAAATACTCCATCGAATGACAACAGCCTCGCAACAGTCTTAAACAGGCTAAGCTAATCGATGCAAGAGTGCCTGATTGCTCATCCGTCAAACTCATTGCAGATCGACTTTTCTGCCATCTGGGAATTAGCTTTGCCTTCAGTGTTAGTCACGTTGCCTTAGTTCAACGGCAGCTATCTCGCTAGAGTTTAGTGCCGGGTTTCTGTCAGTCAGGACTCCAATATGACATTTTAGCTCAATAACGTTATTTCTGTTAAAAAAAATTAAAAAGAAAACATTGGGAAAGTTTGGAGATTGTTTTTGTGCGTCGGAAAAGCTACCTTGGCTATCACATCTGAAAGTTAGATGCTAGCTTAGTTACTCGTAAATAGGATTACACTTCCTAATACAATTTGTGGACAAATCGTTAAGATAGTCCTTGATCAAAATAGTCATTAGTTGGGGACGGCATGGCGCAGTTGGGAGAGCGGTTCAATCCACATCCTTCTGCCAACCTCGTCACATCCCTTGTGTCCTTGAGCAAGACACTTCACCCTTGCTCCTGATGGATCGTGGTTAGGGCTTTTCATGGCAGCTCCCGCCATCAGTTTGTGAATGTGTGTGTGAATAGGTGAATGTGGAAATAGTGTCAAAGCGCTTTGAGTACCTTGAAGGTAGAAAAGCGCTATACAAGTATAATCCATTTTGCAGCCCTACTGTCAATAAAGTAAACCACAGAAACATTTATTAAGAAATAAGCAAGTTATGATTTATTTTCAATATCTAACGCAGTGGTTCTCAAATAGTTTCACCAAGTACCACCTTAGAAAACACTTGGCTCCCCAACTAACCCCATAATGACCAACATTAAAATACAGTTGCATAGTAGGTCTAGTTATTCAGTAAAAATAAAGCAGAGGTTTTAAAGGCCTACTGAAACCCACTACTACCGACCACGCAGTCTGATAGTTTATATATCAATGATAAAATATTAGCATTGCAAGACATGCCAATATGGCCTTTTTAGTTTACTAAATTGCAATTTAAGATTTCCCGGGAGTTTCTTGTTGAAAACGTCACGGAATGATGATGTGTACGCGTGACGTTACGGACTGTTAGGAAATATTAGCGCTGCGCACACACACAGCTAAAAGTTGTCTGCTTTAACCGCATAATTACACAGTATTTTGGACTTCTGTGTCGCTGAATCTTTTGCAATTTGTTCAATTAATATTGGAGAAGTCAAAGTAGAAAGATGGAGTTGGGAAGCTTTAACCTTTAGCCACACAAACACACGGTGATTCCTTGTTTAAAATTCCCGGAGATGACGCTTTACTAGGGATCAGAGCGGTCAAGCGAACATGGATCCCGACCAAATGTCAACCAGCAGTTTTCGGTGAGAAAATTGTGGTAAAAAGTCGCTACTTACCGGAGATCAGCTGAGCTTGTGCCGTCCATAAAGCTGCCGTCGACTTCCATCAGACACTGGCCTCGAAACACCTTCCAACTATCAGGTACTATTAAACTCACTAATATATATGTAATATTACACACAGTTTGAGCAGTAAGATTGTGTTTAAATATAAGGGGAAAAAAACACAGTACTTTAACCAAGTGATTCTTTGCCGTACCACGAGATTGAGCCTGCTTACCACTTTAGGAGAATAACTGATCCCACGCATTGTAATGCATTGCCTTAGGTGGGAAAGTGTACTCCACTAAGAAGACCGTCATGTAGGCACGTCACTCACACTGGTTTCTACAGCCCGCTGAGTAGAAACGTATATCTATTGTCTCTACAGGTCCCAATGTACCCCAAAACGAGGTACATTGTCCGGTGGCGGGCCAGGGCGCTTTTTGGGTGCGTTTTGAACCTTGTGGTCAACCTCATTTATCATTGAGAACACTTGGGACTCCTTTCGGACCTTCTGGGACCGCTGAAGGGCCTAAATGGGTTCAATTCAGACCTCATTGATACTTACAAAACTGCTGTAATAAGTTCGCTGTAAGGCTGCCTTTTTTTTAGCAAACTTTGCAGTGTGCAGTCATTTGTTCCTCAGTCTTTTTTGAAAAACTAAACCACTGACAACAATATTATTTTCTTTGGAACAAACGTCTCGCTCTCTTTGTTTTTTTCGGGAGCTTTCTGGACCCCCCCAGGGCCTAAATGAGCTACATTCGGGAACAATAAACCGACTACAGTTAGGGGTCAGGGGAAAAAAACGCAGAGAACCTTCTAACCCAAGCCCTACAGGGAGATGGGGTAAGAAGCTCTGTTATTCGGGAGGAACTCGGAGAAAAAATAGATGATGTCGCTTGGGTATCTTGTCAGGGTGCCCCCTGGGCGCCTTCCCTGGGGAGATTTTAATGGAACAGCCGACCAATAAATGGCCTCAAGTAAGACAGAGGACACTTTCGCGAGACTACGACTTTTAGCTTGTCTTGGAACTCCTTGGGATCCCCAAGGAGGAGCCGGACAAAGTAATCAGGGAGGGACAAGTAAGGGTTTTGCCGCAGTCCCTACGACCTGACCTTGAATAAAAAGAAAACTGAGAGATGGAAAGATGTACGTACGGGCGGACGGTTTTCAATCTGGTTTCTTCTTGGCATTATCGCTCGGCATGACTTCTGCTAGCTAAAAACTGGACTTGATTTGTTTTTTGATGTGTGACGTTATACCCGAGGGTTGTGTACAGAAAAATCGAATTAGGAATACCATCACCCTTAACTTGAGTTGATGTACCATATTTACGCAATTGATTATGACAATTTCATGGTTTCATTGTCTCAAAATACTAATGTCTTTAAATTGAAAGGGCATTAGAATAGTTATCTTACCGTATGTACTGTAAGCACATATACTGTACATTCAAAGGGATACAACAGGCTTTATTTTTCACATGGCGCCCGGAGACTTGAGGTCAGCATCCTGGTCAGTGAAGCTGAACGTACATATGTGGGTGGCACTGGAGGCAAGATGGATGAAGTGTCTTTCCCAAGGACATAACAGCAGTGACTGGACTGGAAGAAGTGGGGTTGAAACCATCAACCCTCTAGGCAGAACAACTTAAAAATAGTGGACGTTACATTTTCTAGCTGCACTTGCAGAAAAACATTTTGTTCTCTGTACTGTTTGCAAAATGTCTCATGTTTGTCTATTCTGTAAACAAACTGTAGCGTAGAGTGGTGCTATTTATGGAAGCTGTGTGCCTACATCGGTGCCTGTTGCATGGTGGCCAAGGAGATGGATGGGAAGCGTGGGGCTGGAGAATACAGTGACCTAGATCAGTGAACTGGAATGATTGGTGTTGCAGAGCGCCTCATGCCTCCTGTAGGAACGTGGCGAAGCGACGGGCATAGAATCTTTGTTCCATGGCGAGAAGGAAAGGTTAGAAATATTGTTGGAATATTATTGTACTGCTACTACTACTTCTACATTACACCCATCTGATTTCTGCATACTGTACATGAAAGGAATGTTTTCAGAAAAGACCAGTTTTTGTCACATCATATTTACATAAATACATATACATATATGTATGTGTATATATATATATATATATATATATATATATATATATATATATATATATGTATGTGTATATATATATATATATATATATGTATATATATATATATATATATATATATATATATATATATATATATATATATATATATATATTTACACACACATATATATATTAGGGCTGGGCAACGATTAAAAATTGTAATCGAACTTAATCGCACTATTTCTCCGATTAATCGCGATTAACTGCATTGTATACGCAAAGCCCAATAATGAATTCAAAAGTAGTGTGTAGTGCACCTTTATTGGAATATTCTCCCACATGAACAAAAGCACCAAAACATTAGTTGTGCAAACACAATTTAAATCTGTCCTTGTTAAACAGTAGCAGTTAAATAACATATTTTATGAAAATCAACTCAAAAAATGTAAATACAAAAGTTTAAGCTTATTGCCACTGCAGGGTATTTAAGTTATCCTGTTTGTTATGGAAAATAAATATAGTCTACATACAAATCTCTAAGCCACAATCATAACATCTGAACAGGCAATTTCTGAGGTAACAGCAGAAACTTTTTTTTATCAGGGATCTTATGTTTAAAAAAACTATATTATAGGTACTGGGCTGTTTTAGGGAATTTTTGATCAAATTATCTGTAGTAGCAATATTAATAATGTTGTGTTTATTCCGCGTAGTGCACTTAAAATAATTATGACCATATCTAGGAATTGATATGATGGGAATTTTCCGATTGTTTGCTTGGTGCTTTGATAAATTGAACGCATTATATACATGGTACTATATTGTGATGTTATGAGCCAGGGAAATAAAGAACTACCCTGCCCAGCATGCAACAGGAGTGACGAGCATGCGCGGTAGCCCGGTATAGGTTGAGTTGCCATGACGGCATCTTGTATGTTGTGATATGCACGCTCTGAAAGCAAACGTTAAGAACTCAGCCAACACGCCTCGTCTGCATTATTCATAAATAGACAGACAACACATATACTCCGCTGCTTCACAGGCCGCTGGATGTAGCCGGCAAAGTATTCCCATGCTAGCTAGCCGGTCTAGCAAGCACGTGTCATTCAGTCCAAAACGGCCCGATCTATCCATATCCAGAATTGTCTGGCGGTCGTAAGTGATCCGGGAGTGACCACGCTGTAAGCCAGCCATGAAATTTGCAGAATTGTCCGGTATTTTTGCCAAATGTTGCATCTTTACCAAGAGCTCCTCGATGCCGAAGCCCATCCGGGCGACGCCATCTTCTTAAGAAAAGGCGTTAACAAAATAAAAGCATGTAAACAACATACGCAAATGCGCGTCAAAATAATTGTCGGCGTTAATAGATTGATGAATTAACTCGTAATTAACGCATTAATTTGCCCACCCCTAATGTATATATATATATATATATATATATATATATATATATATATATATATATATTTATATATATATATATATATATATATATATATATATATTTATACATACATATACTGTATTTTTCAGAGTATAAATCGCTCCGGAGTATAAGTCGCATCTGCCGAAAGTGCATAATAAAGAAGGAAAAAAACATTGATAAGTCGCACTGGAGTATAATTTATTTGATAAAACCCAACACCAAGCATAGATATTTGAAAGACAATTTAAAATAAATAAAGAATAGTGAATAACAGGCTGAAAAAGTATACATTATATGACGCATAAATAACCAACTGAGAACTTGCCTGGTATGTTAACGTAACATATTATTTTAAGAGTCATTCAAATAACTATAACATATATAGCATGCTATATGTTTACCAAGCAATCTGTCACTCCTAATCGCTAAATCCCATGAAATATTATACGTCTAGTCTCTTACGTGAATGAGCTAAATAATATTATTTGATATTGTACGGTAATTTGTTAATAATTTCACACATAAGTGGCTCCTGAGTATAAGTCGCACCCCCGGCCAAACTATGAAAAAAACTGCGACTTATCGTCCGAAAAATATGGTATATATGTATGTATATATATATGTATATATATACAAACTATATATATATATATATATATATATATATATATATACATATATATATATTGGGACAAAATGGACAAGTGGTAGAAAAAACATATGTGTATATATATATATATATATATATATATATATATATATACTGTATATATATATATACATACATATATATATACTGTATATATACTGTATATATATACATATATATATATATATATATATATATATATATATATATATATATATATATTTATATATACAAACCCCGTTTCCATATGAGTTGGAAAAATAGTGTTAGATGTAAGTATAAACGGAATACAACAATTTGCAAATCATTTTCAACCCATATTCAATTGAATATGCTACAAAGACAGCATATTGGAAGTTAAAACTGATAAACATTTATTTTTTTGCAAATAATCATTAACTTTAGAATTTGATGCCAGCAACACGTGACAAAGAAGTTGGGAAAGGTGGCAATAAATACTGATGAAGTTGAGGAATGCTCATCAAACACCTATTTGGAATGTCCCACAGGTGTGCACGCTAATTGAGGAACAGGTGGGTGCCATGATTGGGTATAAAAGCGGCTTCCATGAAATGCTAAGTAATTCACAAACAAGGATGGGGCGAGGGTCACCAATTTGTAAGCAAATTGTCGTACAGTTTTAGAACAACATTTCTCAACGAGCTATTGCAAGGAATTTAGGGATTTTACCATCTACGGTCCATAAAATCATCAAAAGGTTCAGAGAATCTGGAGAAATCACTGCACGTAAGCGATAATATTACAGACCTTTGATCCCTCAGGTGGTACTGCATCAAAAACCGACATCAGTGTGTAAATGATATCACCACATGGGCTCAGGAACACTTCATAAAACCACTGTCAGTAACTACAGTTGGTCGCTACATCTGCAAGTGCAAGTTAAAACTCTACTATGCAAAGCGAAAGCCTTTTATCCACAACACCAAGGAACGCCGCCGGCTTTGCTGGGCCCGAGCTCATCTAAGATGTACTGATGCAAAGTGGTAAAGTGTTCTGTGGTCTGACGAGTCCACATTTCAAATTATATTTGGAAACTGTGGACATGGTGTCCTCCGGAACAAAGAGGAAAATAACCATCCGGATTGTTATAGGCGCATGGTATGGGGGTGTATTAGTGCCCAAGACATGGGTAACTTAGACATCTGTGAAGGCACCATTAATGCTGAAAGGTACATACAGGTTTTGGAGCAACATATGTTGTCATCCAAGCAACGTTATCATGGACGTCCCTGCTTATTTCAGCAAAACAATGCCAAGCCACGTGTTACAACAGCGTGGCTTTGTAGTAAAAGAGTGCGGGTATATTCCTGGCCCGCCTGCAGTCCAGACATGTCTCCTATCGAAAATTTGTGGCACATTATGAAGCACAAAATACGACAGCGGAGGCCCCGGACTGTTGAATGACTAAAGCTCTACATAAAACAAGAATGGGAAAGAATTCCACTTTCAAAGCTTCAACAATTAGTTTCCTCAGTTCCCAAACGTTTATTGAATGTTGTTAAAAGAAAATGTGATGTAACAGTGGTGAACATGCCCTTTCCCAACTACTTTGGCACGTGTTGCAGCCATGAAATTCTCAGTTAATTAGTATTTGCAAAAAAAAAAGAAGTTTATGAGTTTGAACATCAAATATATTGTCTTTGTAGTGCATTCAATTGAAAATGGGTTGAAACGGATTCGCAAATCATTTTATTCCGTTTATATTTACATCCAACCCAATTTCCCAACTCATATGGAAACGGGGTTTGTATATACATATATATATATATATATATATATATATATATATATATATATATATATATATGAGATCAATATTGGTATTGGCCAATACTCAACGCATAAGGACACTCCTACTAAGCAGCACAACATTTTTGAAAGAGTAGCATTAAATCAGCTTCATTAACATATTTTGCCTCATTGAACCACTCTGTGTGAATGTGGAGTGAATGAATGATGGATTCTCACTTCTTTCTGCACGTTTTAAGTGTCTAGACTCTAGTGAATAGAAAAGTGCTATAAAAAACTAATCCAATATTTTTTATTATTGTTGTTATCATTATTATGATTATTATCGTTGTTATTATTAGTTGTTGTATAAAACAAACAGGAATCTACTCAACCATTCTAACAACAATTTATTCTGTCTGTCACCGTTTCAGCAAACCATGTTTCCATTTCCACAAAGCTGGAGGAGACCAGGTGGGACAGTCGTCACCTTCTCCAAGATTTTTATGACAACCAGTCCAAGCCGTTCTCAGAGATTGACAAAAACTGCACCGAACCAGGTAAGGCTGTCTTGTCTCATCAAAAAAAGCTCACTTGAGTCTCAATCAATGAATTATTCAACCAGGGGATGGCACATTGCTTCAAGACTCCATCAGAGGTGTCCAGTTGAAGGATACATAAGTCTACTTTGATATTTCTTCATGAATCATTTAATAAAGTCCTTGAAAAATGTCATTTAAATGAGAAAATATATACAGCTGTCCATCGAGTAAATCACTTTAATATTGATCATAATACACGCAGCACATCATGCGTGTTATTCCAACTAAAGTACATACGCTATCTGGCTAGCTCAGCTGTGTATGAACAAGAAATGAAATGTGGGCTAATACTTTACAGATACTGTAATATGATTGTTTACGTTTTTCAATCAGTACAGCTTATTGTCCTATCGCAGTGTTGTGCATTACAAATGTAAACGTGTTCCGTGTTGACATGGAAGCTAGCTTATCTCTTGCAGTAGTTAGCTTTTATGGCTAATACTGTTGCCTGGCGATGTGTTACTATGCTCGAAAAAGAGTTCCTCAGTGTTCGCTCTTACAATAACAATGTAGCTACAGTTTGGTTATTATTCGGGGAAAAAACGTAAATGAAGTATTGTTGATGATTTTTGAATGCATTTTAAAGTGACTTAGAGGTACAATTGATTGCTCCCATTAGCTGCATTGTTAGCCACCAAGAACCAGACCATTTTTATATAATAGAAAGCAAAAAAAACAACAAAAAAAGTCACAGCAGATTCTAATGAATGTTTAAGATGGTCAAACACTCTTAAAATGTAAAATACACACAGACAAATGTCTGCAATTTTGTGGACGACAGAGCAGACAGCGGACAATAAGGACACGTGTCCTGGTGTTTCTTTCTGTAATTACTATTGATTACTGCTATTATTAGTTATAATTAATTTAAACATTGGATGAGCTCTTAGTATGTACGTTCACTGCCATATAGTGTCTATTTTTTAAGTCTGTGTGTAAAACGTCAATAAAGTATTTGTTTTTCCATTTCTTTTTTTTAAATCATGGTCTTTTTAGTTACACTTAAAACATTGATTACTCATTCATAAAATCACAAGCTGATTCAAAGTTAAAAAAAACCCAGCTTTCTAAAAAAATCTTCTGCAGATTCAGGCATTTTAGGCCGCGACAATCTTGGAGCCGGGAATTAATAACACCGGATATTTGCTATCCCGATGTATTCTTTCTGTCTTCTATTAGGGTGATTTTGACGTTGATAACTGTTTGACTGTTTTAACCGAAGTCAAAGTGTTTGCTCAGGTGCGAACGCAGTAGTCTAATGTCCTGAATCCAAACTGCAATCCTGATCAGCCCCAACATGTAATCACTTATTCCATATTCCACGTCTGACATTTTCTGAAAGTTTAATCAAAATCCGCTTATACGATTTTGTGCTATCTGCGGCGAAATGAAAGAAACAGAGTGAACACAAAAGTGGAGGCTCTTTATTTTTTTTCTACCATATCTCTCACTCACTCTATTTGCTATCTCTTAGTATCTCTCACTCTTCTCTTTGCCCTGCTTTTCCATACTGCTCACTTCGCAGCTCTCTCCTTTCCTATATCTCTCTCTTGCCTCTCTGCTCTCTCTCTCTCTCCTTATCTCTCACTAGTCTCTCTGCTCTCTTTCTCCTTATCGCCCACTTGTCTCTGTCCTCCCTGTACGTATCTCTCAGTCTGTGTCATGCCTCTGGATCAGTTTTTGTTTTGGTCATGTTAAGTTTTGTCCTCAGTTCTCACACCTGCTAATAATTATCACTGCTAGTATTTAAGCCACAGTCACCTGATAGTCAGCCCGGCAACTTACCTACTTACACCTCCGTCTCATGCCTACCACCTGCTACGTACCTTGCAAAGATCCATGTCTCGTTCTCAGTTCCATGTCGTGTAAGTTTTTATTTATAGTTCATTGTTATTCATGCCATTGAGAAAGTGTTTTGGTTTTGTGTTTATAGTTATAGCCTCTGTTCTAGTCTTTTGTTTCATAGCCCAGTTTTTGTACGGCCATTGTGCGTGCCATTTGTTTACCTATGTTGTAGTTTTTTTGTGTAGTAATAATTAAAAATGTACTCACGTTCACGCCTGGCTCGATCCAATCATCCTTTGCATTGGAAAAACAAAATATCCCATAGTCCAAGTTCAAGTTCTGACAGTCTGTATCTCTTTTCATTCCTGTACCTCTCGCTCTTTGCCCTAACTTCAAATGTGAAACTAATATGTGATATCAACTCATGACATGCAAAGTTAGCATTTTGATCGTCATGGCTTACAGCTTTTAAAATGTTACATTTTCTGAGATTTTCAATTCAAAGTTTGGATGAACTGTAAGCCATAATTGCCAATATTATAAACAATAAAGACTTGACAAATCTCACTTTGTATGTAAAAAGTTAATATCATATGTTACTGAATCTTACATTCTGGTGTAGTTTGCATATCATTTAAATTCTACAGAAGAATATTGATTATATTTATTTACAAAAAAGTAATTTTTGCTTTCTTCTACGCTTTGTATGTCCCTCTTGAGACCTTCCTCAGGAAACTCTCCTGAAGGAGTCAATAAAGTACTATCCATCCATCCATCCATCCATCCATCCATCTATCCATCCATCCATCCATCCATCCATCCATCCATCCATCCATCCATCCATCCATCTATCTATCTATCTATCTATCCATCTATCTATCTATCTATCTATCTATCTATCTATCTATCTATCTATCTATCTATCTATCCATCTATCTATCCATCCACCCATCCATCTATCTATCTATCTATCATTGTAAGCTTTTTACCTCTACATAAGCCTAGGCAATATGGACGAAAAAGGAAATTTCAGATTTGTTCACAAAAGTTTAATTTATGATTTCTTTATTTACTTTTTAAAGAAATCAGTGAATGACATTAATAGAGGTCATCTAAAACATGTTTTTCTTTTATTTGATCAACAACTAGTAGTTTAAAATGACACTGCATGCACCACATCTTACTCTTAGCAAAATTGTAATTTGAATAGTCTTGTTCTAAATTGTACTAACTAAATTAGGAGCTTTCTTTGGGAAGCAATAATTTTGCCTGGAAAGAATCAATTCTGGGGGCATCACAGTGTAACAGGGGTTAGTGCATGTGCCTCACAATACGAAGGTCTTGAGTAGTCCTCGGGATCTTTCTGTGTGGAGTTTGCATGTTCTCCCCGTGAATATGTGGGTTCCCTTCGGGTACTCCGGCTTCCTCCCACTTCCAAAGACATGCACCTGGTGATAGGTTGATTGGCAACACTAAATTGGCCCTAGTGTGTGAATGTGAGTGTGAATGTGGTCTGTCTTTCTTTGTTGGCCCTGTGATGAGGTGGCGACTTGTCCAGGGTGTACTCCGCCTTCCATCCGAATGCAGCTGAGATAGGCTCCAGCACCCCCCGTGACCCTAAAAGGGACAAGCGGTAGGAAATGGATGGATGGATGAATCACTTCTGTTGACAAAAATGTGACACTGTACATATGATCATCTCCAATTTTGAGACGAATAAAGGGCAAACTTAAAAATGATGTCCTAAATAAAATACTTCTGTAAATATAAATTTAGATTTGCACATCGTATGCAAGTACATAATCAAGTAAAACATTGAGAGGACTATAATTTCAGAAAGTGGATAAAGTAAACGGAGGCTTGTTCATTCACACAGCTGGTGGTGTGCAGAGTGACCGCTTTAGTGGTCGTTCGCCACTGTGCTTCTTTCTCATCATATATGATGCCCTTGTGTAAAATATTCCTCCACAGTTAGCTGTTTTTTAGCATGAGTTTGTTTGTTGTTACGGTTTTGTTCGCCTCGAGATGCATTTTCAACACTCGACTGAAGGCTTCGGGTTCAGATAAATTTGTTGTGCTAAAATGTTTTTTAAAATAAACTTTGCAGCGGGCAGTCATTTGTTCCACGCCTGTTGCCGCAAAACCAAACTACTGACAAAACTTTTCTTTTCTTTGGAACAAACGTTTCGGTCCCATTAGCGTTAGTTAGTGTTGTCCCAGGTGTGTGTGAATCTCCACTAACAGCGTAAGGGGCAGGGGGTAAGGTGCGGAAAGTCCTTAGGGCATAAGGTATGCCGGAGCAGGACGAGAAAAATAAATAAATATATTTTTAAAACGTCTGCAACAAAAAAACTCAAATGAATTGATAAAATTGATGTCACCCAGGCCTACCTCTCTCCTGTCACTGCACCCCCCCCCCCCCTGTCTCTCTTACTAGTATGTCTGTCCTCTTATTGTGTAAACTTTCACACCATTGACCAATAAGAGAATACAACAATCTCGTGTGACAAATTAAAAAGAACAAAAACAGCCAAGCTTACAAAGCCATCAACAGACAAACCAAATCTTATTTTAATGTAATGCATTGAGTTCTCATCTCCAGGCTGTGTGCCTCTCATGGCCATGTTGTCTTTTGTCTGCATGCACACTATTGTCTTGTTCCCGTGGCATCCAAGTGGGCATCCTTGGGTTGAAAAAGGCTTATTTCCTGCTAAGCATTCTCTTGATCTCATTGTAAACACATCACCCACATCTACAGTACTCACACACACACTTGATTTTTCAGAATCTAGACGCAGAGACAGAGTCTGCAGTCTGACTGGATGTACACTGACAAGCTATATTTAGCGCACGGTAGATAGCACTGTGTCCCTTCCGGTTTACATCTTTGGGATTGTACCACGTCGTCAGTTAAACATAATCGTCACATTGTATCAACGAAATCAAGATAAAATCAGTCATAAAGTCAAATGATCTAATAAACTGAATAATAGTATTGCACTACTGTGCAGTTTATAAACTGTTTCTGTGTAATTACGCTTTGTCTCCATAAACACTAATTACTTTAATTGGGCTTATTTCTTGCTTTCCTGCCCTAAAAATGAGCCTTTGCAAATTGTTCCTTACGCCTCAGCCCCTCCCTCTGTGTTTGCCACTCCATTTTCATCTGCTCCTACCGTGTCTCTCAAGCGCTTCCTCTTTTTTTTTTTTTTTTGCTCTTTCTTGTTCTCTCCGGTGTCTCAGGCTGACTCATTGGTTCAATTTGATGTCATACAGAATTTTTCTCAAGCACAACACACACACATTCACGCACGCGCACACACACACACACACACACACACACACACACACACACACACACACACACTTAGCTGTGGACAAAAACTCAGGTCAAGGTGGAAAATTAGGCGGGTTTACTACTACAATTAGATCTGTTTTATTCGACACCCCTTGGACTGGCATGCTGACGTCCATCCATTTCCTACCGTTTATTCCCTTTGGGGTCGCGCGGGACGCTAGTGCCTATCTCAGCTACAATCGGGCGTAAGGCGGGGTACACCCTGGACAAGTCGCTAGGCCAACACAGATAGATAGACAACATTCACATTCACACACTAGGGTCAATTTTGTGTTGCCAATCAACTTATCCCCAGGTGCATGTATTTGGAAGTGGGAGGAAGCCGAAGTATTCGGAGGGAACCCACGCAGTCACGGGAAGGACATGCAAACTCCACACAGAAAGATCCTGAGCCCGGGATTGGACCCAGGACTACTCAGGACTGTCAGAGTTATTTGTTGTCGAACCCCAAGATGCAGAGATGGAGGCAGGCATTGGATATGAAGACATGATTTAATATATATAATAGAACAAGAACAAACAAAAAGCACGCACGTGGTCAGAATAACAAACTAAGGGAGCTAGCACTGGGAGCTAGAAAAACAAAAAGGAACTTTAGCATGGAAGCTAGTGGAAAACAAACAGAAAAACTGGAAATAGCTAATGCTAACAGAAACGGCTTACCGCTACGACGACCAGGACAAAATGTAGCACGACTGGTAGTCTCTGTGACAAAACGACATGACACGATAGCAACGACAAGAGCGACATCTGGCAACGAGAATACAATGATCTAGCCACGGACACAAGACAAAGCAGGTACAAATAGGAGCGGGTTGATTGGCAACAACTGAGGAAGAACACAGCACTCAGGGAACAAGACAGCAAGCTGACAAAATAATAGCACTAGACAGGAACTAAAGACAGGAGATACTAAACACAGAGGAAACAGACAAATGCAGAGGAAAAAACTAAAACATAGACAAACTGTCAGGGGAAAGCCTGACAAGGACCTTCGTATTGTGAGGCAGACGTACCTTGTCCCACCGTGCTGCCCAACTTAAAGAGCCGTTATGTGCAAATGTACTTGCGAATACGTTTAGAGACTTAAAGAATAAACATATTTTTTTGTTTACATGCTTTTATTTTGATCTTTTATCTGTCATACCACTGAATCAATGCCATTTGATTGTTGATTGAAATTGTCTCCAAAGAAACATACACTTTTGTCATTTTTCAGCTCTAAAACTGATAATACTTATATTGAACTACTCAAATTGTGTATGGGTTCATCTCAGAAAACTTTATTGTATTTTTGAACAAGGTTACTAAGCTGAAGATGACTTATTTGAGTAACAGGACTGAAAGTAGCAAGTGTAGGTTTTTAAGCATAGAAGTATCAAATACAGTCAAAGCTGTCTATGGCCACCACTCAAGGAAAACAACAAAAGTGGCCTCAAAAGACAGGTGGCCAGTACATTTACACATGTTTTTTTCAGATGTGTGTTTTTGGGTAATAGATGTTGTCAGATTGTCAGGTTGACTTTGCATTGACATTGTCATTCTCTGTTTTGGATTTGAGGTTTTTTTCCCCGTGTGTGTGGTGCATACTTGCCAACCCTCCCAGATTTTCCGGGAGACTCCCGAAATTCAGCACCTCTCCCGAAAATCTCCCGAAATTCAAGCGGAGCTGGAGGCCACGCCCCCTCCAGCTCCATGCGGACCTGAGTGAGGACAGCCTGTTTTCACGTCCGGTTTCCCACAATATAAACAGCGTGTCTGCCCAATGAGGTTATAACTGTAGAATGATCGAGGGCAAGTTCTTCGTTTCTTATGTGGGTTTACTGTTAGGCAGTTTCATTAACGTCCTCCCAGCACGGTAACAACACACAACAACAGCAGTCATGTTTTCGTCTACCGTAAAGCAGTTTGTCTGCTGTAAACAGCAATGTTGAGACACTCTTAAACAGGACAATACTGCCATCTACTGTACATGCAGCACAACACCTCCAGGCAACTTCCTCCTCCATTCACATCCCATCTCTCCGGATTGTAAATTACCTAATGTAAATAATTGAATGTATTTCTAATGTAAATACTTGTTCTTATGCTATCTGAACTCACTATGTTCTCTGCTCGCTGTACATATCCTATTAAGTAAGACCTACACTGTTTCAATGTCCATTTCTCTGTTGATGCAATTGGTGATGACTGAAATACTGATATCAAAAAAGCTCCTTATCCCACCCCCCGATTGTAAATAATGTAAATAATTCAATATATAAACTATGATGATTAACTTGTGTGATGACAGTATTATGCTGATAGTATATATTTGTATGATGAATTGATTAACGTGGACACCGACTTAAATAAGTTGAAAAACGGATTCGGGTGTTACCATTTAGTGGTCAATTGTACGGAATATGTACTGTACTTTGCAATCTACTAATACAAGTTTCAATCAATCAATCAATCATGCATATGTGACAATAACTTCTACAGCTTTTAGAGAGTGCAGTGCGCAACTGTGCACACAACAGCTGTAAATATACTCCTCCCCTTTAAAACCATGCCCCCAATTACGCCCCGAGCCCCACCCCTGATCACGCCCCGAGCCCCCCACCAGAGGTGGGACCAAGTCATTGTTTTGCAAGTCACAAGTAAGTCTCAAGTCTTTGCCCTCGAGTCTCGAGTCAAGTCCCAAGTCAAGAGTGGCAAGTCCCGAGTCAAGTCCAAAGTCAAGACTGGAAAGTCTCAAGTCAAGTCCCAAGTCCTGCATTTTGAGTTTCGAGTCATTTCAAGTCCTTTTAACCCCAGACTAAAATATTTACACAGATTGTGTATGCTTTTAAAACGCTGTATGTATTTATTATTTAAAAAAAAAATGTGCTGACATTGCAGTTCATAATAGCACTATTAACCAGTTATTTTAAACATTTAACTCGTTCCTTTACAGAATGAACACATTTGAAAAAAACAAGTGCAACTGTACTTATTTGCACAAAGGTGTTAACATTGTATTTCCATGGCATATTGCATTGTAACTAGTTCCATAGCAGTTTCTACCCTCTTCTTACCTTATCTCATTGATTTCATCTCATACTGTATGTGTGTTGATGTGTGCGTACACATGAAAAACACAACTACATGAAAATAACAAGGAACAAAGTTGTAGTTTTTAGATTTCACGGCCCTATGGAATATGTACACATATTCTTAATATAGTATACATTTTAACTGACCTTTATTTGACTATGTTTGTCTTTTTGTAGGTGGCTAAAATATGCAGTGCTGCTGACCACCGTATAACGTTACGTTACCGTGTGTGATACATAGACTAACGTAACATTTTGAGTGGGTACCTCATGCAACCCTGCTTAAAAAAAATCACTTGACAAAAAGTATGAATAAGGTAGCGAACTGCAGTGGACGCAACAGATTGTCGTGTTTGCAATGACGTTATAACCATAGACATATTATAAGTAGACGCAGCATTGGCTGCTGTGACGTGAGCAATTAGGCCGCCATCTTGAAGTGGTGATGAGGAGCCGGCAAGCAGCCTAAACTGACAGTTGACAGGTAGCAAACAACGATGCTGGGCTGGTGTTTTTATCGTTTTCCTGCTTTAATGAGTGGACTGTTGAAAATAGGAATCGGGGGATTACTTTTCACAAGTAAGATTTAACATTAACATGGTCGTATTTTGTGAAAAGAATATTACCACAGAGCTGAGAAGGAACAAAGATCTTCAATTTGTACGTGAAAATCACAAAGAAGTCTTCTGGGGGAGGATGATGCCCCTACAAGTATTTGGTTTACAAACTTTCAGCCCCACCTAAAACAAAATTCACCAGCCGCCACTGATTATGATGCATTGTCATTTTAGGCAAAGTATAAGACAATACTTTCTTAACAGTATAATTGTAACCAGGAATAAGTCTTCAAGTAACAATGTTCAAATACTAACATTGACAGAATTTGCTTTTATTCTGAATCCAGTGAAACAGATTTGTGGTTTTAGCTGATATAAAGACTTTCATGGTGTTTATATATGTTTATGTTTAAGTATTTTGCAGACGCTTTTATCCGAAGCAACATACATGAAAAATACATATAAAACAATCACTGTAAACATGATCATTTAAAGGGAAGAATGTAATACAAAATATTAATACAAAGTGTCAAGACAGAATAAACTCTCTGCTGTTGCAGCAACAGAGATACAGTCTATAACAGGGGTAGGGAACCTATGGCTCTAGAGCCAGATGTGGCTCTTTTGATGTCTGCACCTGGCCCTCAGATACATTTTAGCTGACATTGCTTAACACGGCAAGTAATGAATAATTCCACTGGTAATCACAGTGTCAAAAATAACGTAAAAAATATAAAACATTTGCATGCATTCTAATCCTTCCATCCGGTTCCTACCGCACCTGTTCAAGAAGTCGCATTAATGGTAAGAAGTTTTTAATTTATTGTTGGTTAGCTTCAGAATAACAATGTTATTAAAAAAGAATAAGAGACTTATTATACTCTAAAAAGGTTGTTCTTATTTAAAAATACACGCATTTGGTTGTATTCGGTCTTAAGAAAATATTATATGGCTCTCACGGAAATACTTTTGAAAATATTTGGCTTGTATGGCTCCCTCAGCCAAAAAGGTTCCCGACCCCTGGTCTATAAGATATATAGATATCGTATGTATTTATACATTGTTTATGTAGGATATATGCATGTATATATAACCTAATCATATTGTTTCTTCGCCTTAAAAATAGCTGACCGTTTTTTTCCCCCTTTTTGGGATTATTATTCCCAGTTTTGATCTTGGACAACTGCTCACTTATAGCATATAAGAATATTCCACTGCTGTTAAGCAAACAATGAACACGCCAAAAAATGTGTCTTTTATCATATCGCGTGAATATCAGTGGTATTCAGTGAGGTAAAATGAATTAAATGCGCTGACAGTTTATTGCTCCTGCCAAATGAATTGCACTGAGTGGAGGGGATCACCACTCCAAGATGGCGGCCCCGCGTCACGTCAGCGCCAGTAGGCAATAGCGCTCGATGCTGCGTACCATTATAAGATGTCTATTTTCATAACGTTAGCAGTGAGTTTACAGCCTCACTGGTTTAACTAAACAGCAAATAAAACTTACCCTTCTTTGTGCAACTTCAAATGTCGAACGAAGTTGAAAGTTGTTGCGTCTCTGTCTGTAATCTACGAACGAACCGTATGCTTTGTATACTGGAATTTGTTTTTTGTTGACCAAGTCGTAGTTTTAATACCCGAACGAAACAATTTTGGCATCATTTTTCCTCATTGGCGTGTTGTATGAGAGCTCTTCTTCGTTGGTTTTCATGCAATTTGATTGGCTGAATGCTGTGTGACGAAAATAATGTGGATTTAATTTGATTGGCTGTTGTTCTGACAGGTAGCGTGCACACTGTCATCGCACACACGCCGACAGACAAGGACAGATACGGAGCGCTCCTGAATAACTTTTTAATCATTGGGTTTTGGGGAAAGTAGCAAGTCATGTCAAGTCAAAAGGCTCAAGTCCAAATCAAGTCACAAGTCATTGATGTTAAAGTCTAAGTCGAGTTGCAAGTCTTTTTACATTTTGTCAAGTCGAGTCTAAAGTCATCAAATTCATGACTCGAGTCTGACTCGAGTCCAAGTCATGTGACTCGAGTCCACACCTCTGCCCCCCACCTCCCTAAATCGTAGGTCTCAAGGTTGGCAAGTATGCCGTAGTGGTTAAGTTTAGACTTAGACTTAGACTAGACTTAGACTTCCTCTTTATTGTCATTCAAATTTGAACCTTACAGTACAGATAAGAACAAAATGTTGTTGCATTAGCTCATTGTAGTGCCTGTGTAATGCTCTTACTTTGTATAAACCCCGTTTCCATATGAGTTGGGAAATTGTGTTAGATGTAAATATAAAAGGAATACAATGATTTTCAAATCATTTTCAACCCATATTCAGTTGAATATGCTACAAAGACAACATATTTGATGTTCAAACTGATAAACATTTTTTTTGTGAAAATATTCTATAATTTTAGAATTTGATGCCAGCAATATGTGACAAAGAAGTTGGGAAAGGTGCGGAATGCTCATCAAACACTTATTTGGAACATCCCACAGGTGTGCAGGCCAATTGGTAACAGGCGGGTGCCATGATTGGCTATAAAAACAGCTTCCCAGTAAATGCTCAGTCTTTCACAAGAAAGGATGGGGCGAGGTACACCCCTTTGTCCACAACTGCGTGAGCAAATAGCCAAACAGTTTAAGAACAACGTTTCTCAAAGTGCAATTGCAAGAAATTTAGGGAGTTCAACATATACGGTCCATAATATCATCAAAAGGTTCAGAGAATCTGGAGAAATCACTACACGTAAGCGGCATGGCCGGAAACCAACATTAAATGACAGTGACCTTCGATCCCTCGGACGGCACCGTATCAAAAAACGACATCAATCTCTAAAGGATATCACCACATGGGCTCAGGATTACTTCAGAAAACCATTGTCACTAAATACAGTTCGTCGCTACATCTGTAAGCGCAAGTTAAAACTCAACAATGCAAAGCGAAAGCCATTCATCAGGAACATCCAAAAATGCAGCCGGCTTGTCTGGGCCCGAGATCATCTAAGATGGACTGATGCAAAGCGGAAAAGTGTTCAGTGGCCAGACGAGTCCACATTTCAAATTGTTTTTGGAAATATTCAACATTGTGTCATCCGGACCAAAGGGGTAGCGAACCATCCAGACTGTTATCGACGCAAAGTTCAAAAGCCAGCATCTGTGATGGTATGGGGGTGCATTAGTGCCCAAGGCATGGGTAACTTACACATCTGTGAAGGCACCATTGATGCTGAAAGGTACATACAGGTTTTGGAACAACATATGGACGCCCCTACCTATTTCAGCAAGACAATGCCAAGCCACATTCAGCACGTGTTACAACAGCGTGGATTCGTAAAAAAAGAGTGCGGGTACTTTCCTCGCCCGCCTGCAGTCCAAACCTGTCTCCCATCAAAAATGTGTGGCTCATTATGAAGCGTAAAATACGACAGCAGAGACCCCGGACTGTTGAACGACTGAAGCTCTACATAAAACAAGAATAAGAAAAAATTGCACTTTCAAAGCTTCAACAATTAGTTTCCTCAGTTCCCAAACGTTTATTGAGTGTTGTTAAAAGAAACTGTGATGTAACACAGTGGTGAACATGCCCTTTCCCAACTACTTTGACACGTGTTGCAGCCATGAAATTCTATGTTAATTATTATTTGCAGCAAAAAAAGAAAACGGTTTGTGAGTTTGAACATCAAATACCGTATTTCCTTGAATTGCCGCAGGGCACATAGTATGTGCATGCTTAGTATTACCGCATGGTCAAACTCGTGACGTCACAAGTGACACGTCCCCTGTCATCATTTTCAAAATGGAGGAGGCTGATTTCAATACCGGTAATTTGAAATCGCATAAAGGGAAGACAATGAATAGCTATTCAGTAGGATTTAAGGTCCAAGCTTACATCACACTCACATTTTTACTGCATACCTTTGGTCAGTGCCGGAGTGAGAAGAGGTTTTAAAATATTAGCGCATGTTTACTTTTACCGCATGCCTTTGGTAAGCGCAGGAGTGAGAAGAGGTTTTAAATTAATTAGCGCCCCGGCGGCATTTCAAGGAAATACGGTATCTTGTCTTTGTAGTGCATTCAATTGAATATGGGTTTAAAAGGATTGGCAAATCATTGTATTCTGTTTTTATTTAGCTTCAACACAATTTCCCAACTCATATGGTAACAAGGTTTGTAATTTTCACTTCCCCTGTCTGCCATTGAGTGCTGACTACCACACCTGTCCCTGGTTGTTAATCAGGTTGCCTGCCCTGCCTGTCTGTCAGTGTCAGATCATTGTTCCTTGTACATGTTTGCCTTTTTTAGCCTTTGATACTTTACTGAGAGTGTATGTCCTTTTCTGAAGACGTATTGTGTCTTGTGCACTTGCGAGCTGCACATGCCTGCTTTTGTTGATTGAATATTATTTTACTAATGTTTTGCCTTCCGGCTGTCATCTCTGCATCGCATATGGACCTGCTCAGTGGCCTTGTGGTTGGAGTGTCCGCCCTAAGATCGGTAGGTCATGAGTTCAAACCCCGGCCGAGTCTCACCAAAAACTATAAAGATTACCTCCCTGTTTGGCACTCAGCATCAAGGGTTGGAATTGGGGGTTAAATCACCATATGATTCCCGGGCACGGCCACCGGTGCTGCTCACTGTTCCCCTGTGGGGATGGGTCAAATGCAGAGGATAATTTCCCCGCACCCAGTGTGTGTGTGACAATCATTGGCATTTTAACATATCATTCTTATTCATGATTGTATGCATTTATCTTTTTTCTGGTGATCGACAAAAGTGAGGGAAAAATTCTAAATAATGATCTCAAATTAGTGATTTCAATCTCTACCTCGATCAAAGAGCGAATTTGAAACACAGTAGAACAGATAACTTGGTTGAAGTTACTCTGTTTTGTTGGATCTTTACACTCCCTGTCTGTCTGTTATTTGGCGTCGGTCTGTAAATACAATATCTGTCTGGTAGGTATGTGACCAACAACTAATGATTCAATATGACTCCAATTCAGAATCGATTCCCGATTCCACACGATTCTCGGATTCACAGATTCTCGCAGTATACTATATATAAATTGTATTCAGCATGTTCAAAGCGTGTTACAAGTTCAAAAAGCTCCTCTCTTGGCTGCATATGTATGACGTATACGCACGGCTTACTGATTCATTAGAAGTTGAGGAAAAGGGCTCATTGGCAACAGGAAGCACTTGAAGAAACATGGGCTGCATGGTCGAGTCGTCAGAAGAAAGCCATTTCTGGGAAAATGTCACAAAGTATCCTGCTCACATTACGCCAAACAGCACAGTGACAGGCCTCAAAACTTCTGGAACAAAGTAATTTGGAGTGATGAGACCAAAATTTTACTTTTTGGTCACTCGACCATGCAGCCCATTTTTCTTACAGTGCCTTCTTATTGTGCATCTTGAGACAGCCACACCACAATTTTTCAGAGAGTCCTGCATTTCAGCTGAAGTTATTTGTGTATTTTTATTTGCATCTCGAACAACTTTCCTGGTAGTTGTGGCTGAAATCTTTGCTGGTCTACCTGAATTCCTTATTTTCCACTTCTTAATCAGCGTTTGAACACTGCTGATTGGTATTCTCAATTCCTTGGATATCTTTTAAAACCCTTTTCCTGTTTTATGCAGTTCTATTACCTTTTCTCGCAGATCCTTTGACAATAATTTTGCCTTCCCCAAGACTCAGAATCCAGAAACATCTGTGTAGCACTGGATGAAAGATGCAATGGTCTGTCAGAAGCCCAGGAACTCACTGACCTTTTATACACACACATTAATTACAAACAGACATGTCACAGGTGAGGATTGGAACCTTGATTAGCCATTCAAACCTAATTGTGTCAACTTTTGTGCAAGTTATCAGGTGAAAGTTACTGGGGTATGTAAACTTTTGGTCAGGGTCATTTGCGTACTTTCTTTTGTAATTTTGATTTAAAAAGAGTAAACCAAGTTGTTTGCCAATGAATAGCTTCACACGACTATTAAGCATGAGTGGAAGAAAGGTTTTTGTGTTATCATTTATATTCTCTGAAGAATGGCCAAGAAATCATACATTTTCCCGGGGTATGTAAACTTATGAGCACGACTGTATATTAGCCTACTATCAAAGGATTGACGCAAATCTTTGACAACAGAAATGTTGTATTTTTATTTTAATTCTACACATTTTTACAACATTGGAAATCATGGACAAAAGTATGTGTCCAAGTTAAAGGAAACGGCAGGCTGTCTTCCTCTAAGGGATTTATTACAAACTTTGCAATCTGGGTAACGTTTAATGTGGTATGGAACAACATTGCACACAAACAACTGTGATAAATGCAGACAATATTACATACAGATAATGTGTCATGAGACATGCAAATTTAAATTAAATACACCAAAGACATAAGTAAAGGAAATTAAATCGGCTCAAATATACCTACATACAAGGCATAATTATGCAATATGTACATACAGCTAGCCTAAATAGCTTGATAGTATCGATTAGGTGGGCAGAGTTGGGGGGGGGGCGTGGTTTGGTGGTAGCGGGGTTGTATATTGTAGCGTCCCGGAAGAGTTAGTGCTGCAAGGGATTCTGGGTATTTTTTCTGTTGTGTTTATGTTGTGATTCGGTGCGGATGTTCTCCCAAAATGTGTTTGTCATTCTTGTTTGGTGTGGGTTCACAGTATGGCGCATATTTGTAACACTGTTAAAGTCGTTTATACGGCCACCCTCAGTGTGACCTGTATGGTTGTTGATCAAGTATGCATTGCATTCACTTGTGTGTGTGTAAAAGCTGCATATATTATATCGCTGCCGTTGTGTCCTTGGGCAGGACACTTCACCCTTTGCCCCCGGTGCCGCTCACACTGGTGAATGAATGATGAATGGATGATTGGTGGTGGTCGGAGGGGCCGTAGGCGCAAACTGGCAGCCACGCTTCCGTCAGTCTACCTCAGGGCAGCTGTGGCTACAGATGTAGCTTACCACCACCTGGCGTGAATGAATGATGGGTTCCCACTTCACTGTGAGCGCTTTGAGTATCTAACAATAGAAAAGCGCGATATAAATCTAATCCATTATTATTATTATTATTATATGACTGGGCCGACGCGCTGTTTGTATGGAGGAAAAGCAGACGTGACGACAGGATGTAGAGGAAACCAAAGGTACGGCCCCGATATTGTTGTCTGGGTGGAAATCGGGACAAATTCGGGAGAATGGTTCCCCCGGGAGATTTTTGGGAGGGGCACTGAAATTCGGGAGTCTCCAGGGAAAATCTGGAGGGTTGACAAGTATGCCTCACGCCGATGAGCCTTTGCCCTCCCTCGTCAGCTTTTTGGGGGCGAGTTTTTGCCCTTCTTGCTTTTATTGTGCGCTATGACCGCCACCAGCCATTTGTTTTAAGTGACGTTTGCCTCAACAAAACATAACTGATGATATAGCAAGATCAGCGGATCACCAGGATTTGTTGTCGGCTCAAGGAGGAGAGACGATGCAGGCGGACCAGAGAGAGGAAGGAAGCCCAGCTGACGTACAAGTCTGGAACTGTACATGCTGACTGAGGCCCCGTTTACACTAAGCCGGATAAGGTTATACAGTGTAAATAACACCTAACTTTATCCGTGTCCACACACAACAATGCCACCGTTTAAGACCCCCTTCCTACTCCGTCCGTCGGCGCAACGCAACCTAGTACACATGCGCGGAAAAAACCCCCAAAAAACACCCGAGCATCCATCTGCTCCAATCTCTCCAGTAGATGACTTAACTTAAGTTATTTAAAGGAGCTATATTGGAAATTGCCTGCCGTGCATTTTACATTTGTTTGCTGTGTTTGGTGTGCAAGTTTTTTTTTTATTAAAATGTATCTCCTTTGAAAAATATCCGGTGATGTGGTATTTCAATGAACTAGAATCCACTGCGCTGTGGGGCCCTATTGTAGTGAATCACATCATACATGAATCAAATCTTTTAACAGACATGAGAAAGTAGGCAATGCGATAAAGAACATTATTCAACAATTACAACAATTAATCTAGACGGAGAATACCCAAAGAATTGTTGTTGTGGGTTGACTCGTCCGTTGTGGTATTCTTTCTTGAGATATGGCGTCAGGGGATAAGCTGGGTCACTCCAAATAAAAATAGGGACTAGATCTTCATCTTCCAGCAGTTGTTTGGGACACGAGGGGGTGAATCCATCTTGCAGCTGCGCACTGATGGCGGAGTTAGCGAAGATGCACGCTGTCTAGCCATTTCACAGTCACATCCATAAAGCAATATTTATAGTCACACACTGAATGTATCACATCCACGGGAGGTAGGGACAAAGTTTTCTGATAAATAGACTCACAGCTGACCCGGACAAGTGTTCTATCCGAAATAGCTACAATCACCCGTAGTCTTCTCTTAAGGTATTGATTTGTGATTTCCAAAGGCGCCTGTACATGTAGAAGAAGGAGAAACACAGGCATGTCTGGATGACGAGCCTCCATCTTTGTTATCAAGCTGACTATGGCGCGTTTTTTCTCTAACCTACTCAGTGGCCTCGTGGTTATAGTGTCCACCCTGAGATCGGTAGGTCGTGAGTTCAGACCCCGGCCGAGTCATACCAAAGACTATAAAAATGGGACCCAGCACTCAGCATCAAGGGTTGGAAATGGGGATTAAATCACCATATGATTACCGGGCGCGGCACCTCTGCTGCCCACTGCTCCCCTCACCTCCCAGGGGGTGATCAAGGGTGATGGGTCAAATGCAGAGGACAAATTTCACCACACCTAGTGTGTGTGTGACAATCATTGGAACTATAACTTCTTTCTGATGTCTCTTCCTGTGTGGAGCGCGGTCTTTCTGGCGTCACTTCCTGTGTGGGCGGGGTCTCTCTGGTGTCACTTCCTATCTGAACTCACTTTGTAAACGATCAATGAGTCCATACAAAGCTCAGTGCCGGAGATCCAAGACTTACACGTGTAAACATTTGTCCGAGGAGGGGGACCTTAAACAATGCTTTAGTGTGGCTGAAAAAGGGCTTAGGCTAAATAACTATTTGTTTAAGGGGTTAAACGACTCAATGTAGACATGGCCTAAGCTTAAACTTCTAATGATGATAAAAAGCTTTTCTATGTAATATTATGTAAATAAATGAAAAATAAATGTTTTGAGTTGTAAGTAGTAAATACTCAAGCCGGCAATACAGTAAGCTACGCTACGAGCTACATCGCAAACGTAAGAACAGATTGTATTACTCACTCGTTCATTGCCAAACACAGTAGGCACTGATCCCATTTAAAGTAGTTTTTATGAATAATATGTTTTATTTTGTCGCAGAAGGGCGATGCTGTTGTCTTACTTTAGGACAAGCTGCCTCACAATAAATTGAACTAACATTGGTATCGTGTCATTTACACATTTCTAACTTACTTTTATTACTTACCTTTTCATGAACTCCTACATTGCCGTAAACAGTAGACAGCGACGACAGCAATTAAAAATGATCTTCTGGGAAAAACAATCTTTATACTGCTGCGAGTTCGTGAAGCAGGAATCTTTGATGTTGTTGGGTTTGCAAACACTAAGAGGGACTTAGTGAAATAAAAAAGTTAGCCAGGCACTTCTTACTTCTTCAAATGAGCTTGTAGGTTTGAATAGTGTCCTGAGTTTGGTAATTCAACCAAAAACAGAACATTTCAGTTCTTTGCGTCTTATGTTGGGCATTTTGTTGTCTGAACTACAGATACAAATTTTAAATGGCTGACACACACGAGGCAGTTTTTGGTTACATTATTACCATATATGGATAATCCGCTTACAGTCTTCCCACTTTGTGATGTCACCCGTTGTCTGACAATCATTGGTACTTTACACTTTTAACTTTTTTGTGCACATTCTATCCTTTCCCAGGCATTTTTTTCAAATGCTGAATAATACATGACTAAAATGGTCACATGAAGAAAGAAAACTAGGTCTATTATACAAACCCTGTTTCCTTATGAGTTGGGAAATTGTGTTAGATGTAAATATAAACGGAATACAATGATTTGCAAATCATTTTCAACCCATATTCAGTTGGATATGCTACAAAGACAACATATTTGACGTTAAAACTGATAATCATTAACTTTAGAATTTGATGCCAGCAACACGTGACAAAAAAGTTGGGAAAGGTTGCAATAAATACTAATTAAATTGAAGAATGCTCATCAAACACTTATTTGGAACATGCCACAGGTGTGCAGGCTAATTGGGAACAGTTGGGTGCCATGATTGGGTATAAAACATGGCCGGCTCTACGCAGGGGCAAGAGGGGGCAGAGCCCCCTTAAATAAATGTATTGCCCCCTCAAATCAAAATTTGAGAAAGCAAATTTTAATAAACTCACAAAATTACTACATTATAAGTTGACAAAATTATCTGCACTAGCGGAAAAATCAGCCGAAGAAGGGACACGGACGATATAATAGTGTCGGCTTCCCTCTCATCCCTCCCTCCGCTGTGTGTGTATTCACCATTCCACAGGCTGCGCAGCAGACACACACCCGCACACACCCCTCAGCCCTCAGTAAACATCCAATCACTGTTGCAGTATGAAAGTAAAAGAAAAGGAAAAGTTGTCTACATTTATCATATACTTGTAGGATGCGTGTATTTGTGTAGTCTTATCTGTCATAAACACGTTTATCGTCGCGGACTTTCGGTGCTACGGAGTTCCTTTTTTTTTTTTTACAACTTGACGAGAGCAGTGACAGCGGAGGCTCTGAGCAGCAGTGGTTTGGAAGGCAGAGAGCCTCCACTGTCCCTGTAACAAGCTACAAGTCATTTATGATGCTGTTAATGACCGTAAAAATGAAACATAAGGTATATATCCTGCTTAGCTGTCCTCCTCTGCTGTCCTCCGTTCAGAGCGGAGTCCCTAGCAACGGCCCGTTTTACTTAGCAACGGTCTGGCAATCGACTGCTGGAATTCTTTTTCTGTTGTTTTTCTTGTAATTCTACATAGTCAATCTTTAATGTTTTAATCTACATTTTGTAATAAACAAATTATAAGTTTCATTTGATATGACCAAGACACCTAAAAACCAAAACACTGCCGTTTTCATCAATTTACTAGCAAGTGGGCAACACACATACATTGGCATGAATGAATTTTGTGCCCAGATGAGTGCCCACGTCCACTGCATGTGACAAACTGAAGACAAGTGACCTGTGTCTGACAGACCCCTACGTCATGGGTGTCAAACTCTGGCCTGCGGGCCAAATCTGGCCCGCCGTGTAATTTCATTTGGCCCTTGAGGCAATATCAATTTAGCATTAGAGCTGGCCCGCCGGTGTTATACAGCGTCGGTGCCGCTGTAACACCGCATTCACCGCTAATACTCTTACTTGCCAACCCTCCTAATTTTCCCGGTAGACTCCCGAAGTTCACTGCCCCTCCCGAAAATCTTACGGGGCAACCATTCTCCCGAGTTTCTACCGATTTCCACCTGGACAACCATATTGGGGGCGTGCATTTAAGGCACTGCCTTTAGCGTTCTCTACAACCTGTCATCACGTCCGCTTTTCCTCCATACTAACAGCGTGTCACATAATACTTGTGGCTTTTACACACACACACACACACACACACGCACAAGTGAATGCAATGCATACTTGGTCAACAGCCATAGAGGTCACACTGAGGGTGGCCGTATAAAAAACTTTAGCACTGCTACAAATATGCGCCACACTGTGAACCAACACCAAACAACAATGAAAAACACATTTCGGGTGAACATCAGCACCGTAACACAACAGAAAAAATACCCAGAACCCCTTGCAGCACTACTTCCAGCAAACTGACCAATAATTAACGTTTTATTCATGCATTTTCTCTTGCTACTTCAAGGCTTGAATGTGTGGTTCATTCATTATTGTTATTTTATTTTCAAATGTATTATTAGCCTGTGGAAAAAAATTGATATTTACATCAGAAGATTGCAAATAGAAAAATAGGCAGAACATTTTTATTTAAATTTTATTTGATATGCCATTGATCTTTTTTTAATTATTATTATTATTATTTGAAACTGGATTTTGCATGTCACTAAAGTTATATAAGCCTTGCTTGTTCAATATTTAATGCAAAACTTGTTTGGGTCCCTATTAAAAGGTTAATTTGTTCAACCTTGGCCCGCGGCTTTGTTCCGTTTAAAATTTTGGCCCACTCTGTATTTGAGTTTGACAACCCTGCCCTACGTAAAGCCCCGCCCCAGGCTGTAGTCCTGTACTGTTGTTGTTTTTCTTCATGTAATCACAGCGGGTTTTTTCTGTTGTTGTTCAAGCTTACTTATTTTCTGCTCCAGCTTCCAGCAGCTCACAAAGAGAAAGTTAATGCTCTGTAATGCATCCATTTTTCAGAGCATTTAAAAAGTCTAGTCCTGCTCCTGCATGTAGTAGTAGCAATGATGCTACTGCTAGTACATCAGGGACAGCAGCTAGCAATACTGCACCTTTAGCACCAGCAAGCACTGTTTCTCCTGCACCAGCTCCCTCCATCCCCCCAACAAGCGCTCCCCCAAAGCACCCTGTTCAGCTACCCAGTGGCTTAAATGGCAACTCACCATCTCAGCCAATACTGGGTGGCTACCCAAAGCGTGCATTTGGTACAACATTAAGATAATTCAATCCTGCCTGGTACCGCACACAACCATGGCTAGAGTATTCTGTGGTGCGAGACGCCTGCTTCTGTTTCTCCTGTCGGAAATATGGCAGCGCTGTTAATGTTTCCCCCCCTGAGGGATTGCCACCTTATTGTGGTCAGGGGGTTTGCGTGCCTCAGTGACCGTAAGAGCTATACCAGCAGGAGCTTATTCTTCAGGTGGGACACCCAAGTTGGACAGGTCTGAAGGTAGAGGCCTGACAAAGTGCAATCCACTACTCCAGGTTGGGGTTGGACACATAGCTAAAGACCCATTTCAATGAAGATAGCATCGTTACTATAAGCACAGAAAAAAAAGTGCTGGGGCATGGTGTGAACACATGATGCCCCCTTCACATTTCTGACTGCCCCCTCATATAAGCATGCCTAGAACCGCCCCTGGTATAAAAGCAGCTTCCATAAAATGCTAAGTAATTCACAAACAAGGATTCGGGTGAGGGTCACCAATTTGTAAGCAAATTGTCGAACAGTTTTAGAACAACATTTCTCAACGAGCTATTGCAAGGAATTTAGGGATTTTACCATCTACGGTCTGTATAATCAGCAAAAGGTTCAGAAAATCTGGAGAAATCACTGCACGTAAGCGATGATATTACGGACCTTTGATCCCTCAGGCGGTACTGCATCAAAAACCAACATCAATGTGTAAAGGATATCACCACACGGGCTCAGGAACACTTCATAAAACCACAGTCAGTGACTACAGTTGGTCGCTACATCTCTAAGTGCAAGTTAGAACTCTACTACGCAAAGCGAAAGCCATTTATCAACAACACCAAGGAACGCCGCCAGCTTTGCTGGGCCCAAGCTCATCTAAGATGGACTGATGCAAAGTTAAAAAGTGGTCTGACGACCCCACATTTTAAATTATATTTGGAAACTGTGGACGTGGTGTCCTCCGGAACAAAGAGGAAAATAACCATCCGGATTGTTATCGGCGCAAAGTTCAAAAGCCAACATCTGTGATGTTATGGGGGTGTATTAGTGCCCAAGGCATGGGTAACTTACACATCTGTGAAGGCACCATTAATGCTGAATGGTCCATACAGGTTTTGGAGCAAAATATGTTGTCATCCAAGCAACGTTATCATGGACGACCCTGTTTATTTCAGCAAAACAATGCCAAGCCACGTGTTACAACAGCGTGGCTTCGTAGTAAAATAGTGCAGGTACTTTTCTGGCCCGCCTGCAGTCAAGACATGTCTCCCATCAAAAATGTGTGGCGCATTATGAAGCGTAAAATCTGACAACAAGACCCCGGACTGTTGAACAACTTAAGCTGTACATCAACCAAGAATGGTAAAGAATTCCACTTTCAAAGCTTCAACAAGTAGTTTCCTCAGTTCCCAAACGTTTATTGAGTGTTGTTAAAAGAAACAGTGATGTAACACAGTGGTGAACATGCCCTTACCCAACTACTTTGGCACGTGTTGCAGCCATGAAATTCTAAGTTAATTATTATTTGCAAAAAAAAAAAGTTTATGAGTTTGAACATCAAATATTTTGTCTTTGTAGTGCATTCAATTGAATATGGGTTGAAAAGGATTCGCAAATCATTGTATTCTGTTTATATTTACATCTAACACAATTTCCCAACTCATATGGAAACGGGGATTTTAGATTGTTGGGCAAGCTCACCTATGCGTACCACAAATGTAGTGGTAGAGTAAGAAGTCTTTCTTTTAAAGACAGTAGAGGAGTAACAGTAATTCAGTAAAGTATGGGTCAATAGAAAATATTAGTTAAGGCCTACTCCAAAGCGAAAAAAACTATAAAATCAGTCTATCTTATTTATTATAGTTTTTTATTATTATTTATTATATCATATATTATTATTTTGGAGTAATACTTGACTAAGAGTAAGCACGTGTTCATTGACAAAACTACTCAACTACTGAGTAACTGGTGAGTAACCTCTGATATATTTAGAAGATATTTTTATATGTGGTTCTTGTACTACAGCTGTAGTTGTTGTGTTTGTGTAAAAGAAATAAACATCCGCAACTTACGGCAACATGTTTTCTCTAGTTGAAATTGGAATTCTTGTAAGCTGAAATGTGAACATTTCAACTGACACAAATGACGGTGCATGATATGAATGTTTTTTTTCATGCTTTGTAAATTAAACACTGAAGAATTGTGCTGCCTTGTGTGACATCATGTCCCTTTTTACAGTGTGTAGCTTGAGTGTGGTCATGTGATTGCCGGGCTCCGTTGGATTGGTGAAATGGATTCAAAGGTGCTTACGTTGGATTGGTGAAACAGAGTCATGTGAAACTGCCTTCTGGAAGAAGTCTCTCTAACAAACCACATTAATATGTTTTTTGAAAGCAATTCTCAAAGGATTATGAATAAATGTAATGATGATTGAATAAGTGTTGCCGTTGGAATGAAACTCAATGTAACAGCGTAAAAGTAGCCTTTATTCCGGTCTGCCAGTCCAGAGGTACTTCCCCCGATTTCTACGCGATGCTGCAGAGTCTTGTCATCTAAGAGAGCCCCACAGCATCCAGAGCCTTGAGAAAGTACGGGCGGTTCTCATCCACCCACTGGGCCTTGCCACAGAAGAGCTTTTTAAATACCTCAGCAACCACAGCCCCAGAAACAGGAGATTCCCCAGGCACTGCTTCCTCATAGGAAGACGTGTTGGTGGGATTGAGGAGGTCTTCGAAGTATTCCCTCCACCGATCCACAACATCTGCAGTCGGGGTCAGCAGATCACCATCCACACCATACACAGTGTTGACAGTGCACTGCTTCCCCCTCCTGAGGCGGCGTATGGTGGTCCAGAATCGCTTCGAAGTCATCCGGAAGTCGTTTTCCATGGCTTCCCCGAACTCCTCCCATGTCCAAGTTTTTGCCTCCGCTACCGCTGAAGCCGCACACCGCTTGGCCTGTCGGTACCTGTCTGCTGCCTCTGGAGTCCTATGAGCCTAAATAACCCAAAAGGACTCCTTCAGCTTGACGGCATCCCTCACCGCCGGTGTCCACCAACGGGTTCTAACAGGCACCAACTAACTTGCGGCCACAGCTCCAATCATCCGCCTCGACAATAGAGGTGCGGAACATGGTCCACTCGGACTCAATGTCCAGCACCTCCCTCGTGACATGTTCAAAGTTCTTCTGGAGGTGGGAATTGAAACTCTCTCTGCCAGGAGACTCTGCCAGACGTTCCCAGCAGAACCTCACAATACGTTTGGGCCTGCCAGGTCTGTCCGGCATCCCCGCCAACGCAGCCAACTCACCACCAGGTGGTGATTGGTAGAAAGCTCCTCCCCCCTCTTCACTTGGGGGTTCCATAACATGAGGCCGCAAATCCGATGACGCAACTACAAAGTCGATCATGGAACTGCGGCCTACGGTGTACTGGTGCCAAGTGCACATATGGACACCCTTATGTTTGCCACTTCATCCAATGCAGTGAAAAGTAGCGAAAACGCTCTCTTATGTACGGTCCAAACACCTATCCTATAATGTACGCTACTGGCGCGTTGCAAGTCGGGGGAGGATGTGTGCAAAGCCCATGAACACATGCATGGTTTCACTATTAATATTTCAGATGAGGTTGAAAAATGTGTTTAGTTAATAATATTAGCTACCATTGAAAATATAACAGCAAATAAAATAATAAATAAATAAATTAATTACATTTGATAAAAACATAATTGAAAGTAAAGATGATTGGAACAGCAAGAAATAAAACTCATTTCTTTTTGCAATTCACAACAGTGTTCTTTAATCCGTTACAATAAAACGTGTTTGGATTTTACCCGTGCTTCAGCAGGAATGTAGCAAAAATAGCATCCATTCTCAGATGCTTTTGTTTGTGTATGTGCTTGCACTCTGCGGGCATAGGACAGTGCATAAACAATTTGTATTCAAATCAATTAGTCATTGTGAAAAATATGAACATTTTAAAATATTGAAATGTTCTTTTAAACCTTTAATGCTAACACAAGCTAACTGGTGGTGTTCTTATATGTGTTGTTGTGTAAAATATCACTTTTATTTGACATATTTTTGGCAACAAATACTATTGTTCCAGTAATAAAGCTTATTATAAAATAATCCTTTAAAATGTATTTAATAAATATATGATCAGATCAATGTGTAGGACACACTGTTTCATAAAAAATGTGCTGCACAGTTAATTTCATGGGATATTTATGCATTTCTAAAAGGTGCACATTTGATGGAAGTGCCCTTAGTCTTTTATCTGCGGTAATTTAGTTTGCTGTCTGCTTGCAAATGTGAAACAGTGAATATAAATATAAATGGTGATGCTCAGGCACGTGACATCAGTCTCCCCAAAATAGTTCCCTTTGTCAAAATGGCTCCTCGGGTATACTTTGAGGTCAAAAAGCTTGCAGCGCTCTGATGCAGTATTCATTTTAGCTCACACTGTGACTATTCAGCAGCTCAATCATGGCAGAGGAGGAGAAGGTTGCACTTTTTTCCCTCCTATAGTCCTATTTTTATGATTTGTGTGAGTCACCGGATTGCTGCATAGTTTTAATAATGTAATATTTATTAAAATGTTCTATCTAGCTACGTATCTTAGTCCAGTCAACACAGAACATATTCCTGTGCTAAATGTTACATTGTTCAATTTTCATCCTTGGCGATTATGTAAAATTTTGTATGTCTACGTGTAAAAACTGGGCACCTACCTACTCAGCGGCCCAGTGATTAGAGTGTCCGCCCTGAGATCAGTAGGTTATGAGTTCAAACCCCGGCCGAGTAATACCAAAGACTATAAAAATGGCACCCATTACCTCCCTGCTTGGCACTCAGCATCAATGGTTGGAATTGGGGGGTTAAATCACCAAAAATGATTACCGGGCATGGCCCCCGCTGCTTAAATCCGTCATTTAATGATACATTGAATTATTCCATTAACTGGTAATTCAGTGCTTCTAAATTATTTTCTGTCACGCAACCCCTCCCCACGACAATGAAAATATTTTTCACACCCCCAACACTCTCCGTCATTGTCATTTTGTCAGTGTTATTTGTCTATAAAATTGTTCTAAGTACAACTCTCTATAACATTGTATCATTATTAACAATAAAGAAAGCAACACAGTGGTCTCTCCTGGCCTCCTACAGTAGTCACAGTGAAGCAAAGTGTTACATACGCTTTGTCACGTTCTCACTCAGGGTCTCTTTTAATTTTTCTTTTTTTAAAATGATTATTCAGAAAGGTGTTGGCACGGTTTCAATTACCACAAATTTGCTCGCCAGTAAACAAGTTTTATTTTATCAGCATCCCACCTTTAAATATTGTGCCATTCTTCTTAGCAGCCCTTCAGTTTTATTTGTCAATGTAAAGAACGCCTAAAAAAATGTTCTGCTTTTATGAATTATTTTTCAGTATTTTACCTATCGTCCACACTTGAAGTGAAGTGAAGTGAATTATATTTATATAGCGCTTTTCTCTAGTGACTCAAAGCGCTTTACATAGTGAAACCCAATATCTAAGTTACATTCAAACCAGTGTGGGTGGCACTGGGAGCACGTGGGTAAAGTGTCTTGCCCAAGGACACAACGGCAGTGACTAGGATGGCGTAAGCGGGAATCGAACCTGCAACCCTCAAGTTGCTGGCACGGCCACTCTACCAACCGAGCTATACCGCCCCACACTTCTTATAATATGATTATTTTATATCAATCATTCCCTGCCTTCCGCCCGATTGTAGCTGAGATAGGCTCCAGCGTCCACCGCGACCCCGCAAGGAATAAGTGGTAGAAAATGGATGGATGGAGAATTAAGACCCTCTTTTACAGAAATTTGCAAATATTTAAAACATTATGAATTTTAATTTTCCTGAAGGAATCTATAAATACATGATAAATGGGTTGTACTTGTATAGCGCTTTCCTACCTTCAAGGTACTCAAAGCGCTTGGACACTACTTCCACATTCACACACACATTCACACACTGATGGAGGGAGCTGCCATGGAAGGCGCTAACCAGCACCCATCAGGAGCAAGGGTAAAGTGTCTTGCTCAGGACACAACGGACATGGCGAAGTTGGTACTAGATGGGGATTGAACCAGGGACCCTCTGGTTGCGCACGGCCACTCTTCCACTGCGCCACGTCGTCCCATCTATCTATCTATCTATCCATCTATCTATCTATCTATCTATCTATCTATCTATCTATCTATCTATCTATCTATCTATCTATCTATCTATCTATCTATCTATCTATCTATCTATCTATCTATCTATCTATCTATCTAATGTTACACAACAGGGGACACACCCTGGACCTCGTCATTACCCATGGCTTGTCCTAGTGTGTCCTCTGCTGTCGACTTGGCTATCTGCAACCACTATTGTGGTTTTTAACATTACAGGTTTTATTCGGCGGGAGACCTAAGTGAAAGCGCTTTCCAACTTCTGAAATACATAATGCCTTTATTTCTTTCACAGAAAAGAGCAATTTGTATTATTCTTACAGTGGAGCGGCATGGCGTACTGGGTAGAGCGGCCGGCCAGAAACCTGAGGGTTGCAGGTTTGCTTCCCACCTATTGACATCCAAAAAAAAAATCGCTGCCGTTGTGTCCTCGGGCAGGACACTTCACCCTTTGCCCCCGGTGCCGCTCACACTGGTGAATGAATGATAGATGGTGGTCGGAGGGAGCGTAGGCGCAAACTGGCAGCCACGCTTCCGTCAGTCTACCCCAGGGCAGCTGTGGCTACTGATGTAGCTTACCACCACCAGGTGTGAATGAATGTTGAGTCCCACTTCTCTGTGAGCGCTTTGAGTGTCTAGAAAAGCGCGAAATAAATCTAAGTTTTATATATATATGTTGAGACCACACAAATCCACTCTTCATTAGGTCAGGATTATTAAAACTAATATACATTGTAGAATTGCATACTCTATTAGTGATGTTCAAAGCTAGAAATAAAGTTATTCCGAAGGACTTAGAAAAGTTATGTGTTCACGTATGAAGATGAGAACCACAGAAAGTTGTATGATTTTAAACATCCAAGAGTGCAAACAAATTTGAAACAAATGTGCTCGTCTGTTGCTTGTGTGAAAGCATGAAATTCTCCAAACAAAGACTTAAAAAGTTGCAGGAATATATTTGAATTTAAAAAGAGTTACAAAAAGAGACAACTGGAATTTTTTCATACTGATTTTTGATTTTGATTGAATGTCATACTTGTCAACCCTGAACCCTGAGACCTCCGATTTCGGGAGCTGCGGGGTGAGGGGTGTGAGCGGGGGTTGGGCGGAGGCGTGGTTGGGGGCGTGTTTGGGGCGGGGGCGTGGTTAAGAGGGGCGGAGTATAATTCACCAACTCGAGTATTTCATATATATTTCATATATATATATATATATATACATATAAGTATGAAATACTTGACTTTCAGTGAATTCTAGCTATATATATTTATTTTATTATTTATATAAATAAAATAAATAGTTGAATTTCAGATGCCACCTATCAATTACACAGTAATAAAAACACAGTTGTTCTACTAACTGTACTGTGCTTGCTGGTTACTAAAAAAACAACAACAACACTTACCTGTCACTATTTGAGTAACCTTTGTTCTGCCATTTCCGTACTGGCGAAAGTCACTTGCCGTCAGGTGCACAACACCACATAAATCGTTGGCCAATCAAAAAGCAACCCCATAACGCTATGGCAACAGACAACATAGAATCACTCTATTACAGACGGCGTTGCCATGGCTGTAACTTCCTCGTTCTTCTGCTTCGTCTCCTTGTGTGTGCAGTTTTTTATTAAAATCCGTAGATGTTGTAATGTGATTGGGCAGGCAAGTTGTTTATATAACAGGAAAGCGGACGTAAAAACAGGCTGTCCCTACTCCCCACATAGAGCTGGAGGGGGCGTGGCCTCCAGCTCCGACTGAATTTCGGGAGAAAATTTCTTCTGCGAGGCTTTCGGGAGAGGCGCTGAATTTCGGGGGTTTCCCGGAATATCCGGGAGGGTTGGCAAGTATGTTGGATGTGTCATTGTGAAAATGCTTAAACAAAAATTAAAAAGTATGTTGGAGTTCGTGTGTTGGTAGAGGGAACAGTTATAAATTCATCTAAAAATAATTTGTGATAAAAAGGGGGCAGATAATTATAAGATTAGTATTCTTCCAAGTTCCATCTGGTCCATTCTGATCACGGAAATGTATAAGAAACAAAAAAACAATGAAAGTGTCAACTGTACATGGCTTGTATATATACATTTTCATGAAAGGAATAAAAAGAAATGATGATGATGATGATGATGATGATGATGATGATGATGATGATGATGATGATGATGATGATGAAATGGCCGCAAATTTTATTACAACTTTGAATAAATGTCCTCTATTTTATCTGAACCCTGTAATTTTAATACTGAACATATTAACAGTAAACTGGAGGCAAGCCTTGATACTGTTGCGAAAATAAATTGCAGGGCAGCAGAGAGAAGATGGAGGAAAAATAAAATAATTAATCCATCCATCCATTTTCTACCGCTTATTCCCTTTGAGGTCGCGGGGGGCGCTGGTGCCAATCTCAGCTACAATCGGGCGGAAGGCGGTGTACACCCTGGAATCAATCCATCAAATATTTTGTCACCAAATGTATAATAAAGCATAACATGAGTCAAGTAACACATACTTTGCTAAAACAATATTTTGTTTACTTTATTAATTTGCCTTTAATTGTTTTATTGTATTTTATTTTACTTGCTTCATTTTAAACGCTTGTAATTTAATTACTTTGTATGGTTTATTTTATGTGCAGCACTCATTGTTAACAACAGTTCTGTTGTTAATAGTACTATATAAATAAAGGGGATTGGATTGGCTGGAATAACAACCCCAACATTTTATTTTCTACCATCAATAATTTTTTAATCCTGAATTTAAATTGCTCACAAAGAGGCCCAACAGACTCTTTTTGTGAGGAATTTGCGGACCACTCCAGAGGTAAAATTGACACTTACAGAAGTAGCATTTTATTTGTTGGGAAATACGGTTTGAAATGCATCTGAGTGTGTGTTCTTGCCTGAAGACACGCTGGACAATTTTGTCCGAGTTACTGCTGAGATGCTTGAGTGGGTTTTCTCCACGGTGAAGCCCACCACGTATTTTAGACCCAATCGCTGCTTTGTTTTTAAAAACATTTTATGCAGTTTTCGAAGAGGAGCTTTTAAACATGATGATTGCTCATTGTGTCTGCTGTCTTTAAATTATCTAAATCGGCAGTGGTGAAGCCCCTTTTGAAGTAGAGCAATTTAGATTCTTTGGATTTTAATCACTATATATCATTGTCCAATCTACTAAATGTAAATAAAATTGTTTTTAATCAGCTAAATGATTTTTTGATTATTTTTAATGTAATGGTGGAATATTATTCTGGTTTTAGATTGGACCACAGTACAGAGACAGCTCTTGTTAAGATTTTAAACAACCTAAGGGTAAATTATGATTCACAAAGTGTCTCAGTGCTGGTTCGACGAGATCTAAGCGCAGTGTTTGATACTGTAGACTGCAATTTGCTGATAAACAGACTTAAACACCTGGTCGGCCTCTCAGGTACTGTGCACAACTGGTTCACCTCCTATCTCACGACGGACAGAACATTCATTGTAGGTATAGATTCATGCTCCTCCACACCACATAAAATGACATGTGCTGTCCGCCAAGGGTTTGTTTTAGGTCCTGTTCGTTTTAATTTTGTATATGCTCCCTCTTGGCATTGTCATCAAGAGACATGGAATCAACTTCCACAGTAATGCTGATAGAATAGAATAGAATAGAAAGTACTTATTTGATCCCTGGGGGAAATTCAGCACCACAGTTTACTCACAATATATTATTATAAATAATATAATAGTGTGTGAATGTAAATGTGAATGTTGTCTGTCTATCTGTGTTGGCCCTGCCATGAGGTGGCGACTTGTCCAGGGTGTACCCCGCCTTCTGCCCGATTGTAGCAGGGATAGGAGCCAGCGCCCCCCGCGATCCCAAAAGGGAATAAGCGGTAGAAAATGGATGGATGGAATATAATATATATCGGGCTTCACGGTGGGAGAGGGGTTAGTGCGTCTGCCTCACAATACGAAGGTCCTGAGTAGTCCTGGGTTCAATCCTGGGCTCGGGATCTTTCTGTGTGGAGTTAGCATGTCCTCCCCGTGAACGCGTGGGTTCCCTCCGAGTACTCCGGCTTCCTCCCACTTCCAAAGACATGCACCTGGGGATAGGTTGATTGGCGACACTGAATTGGCCATAGTGTGTGAATGATGTCTGTCTATCTGTGTTGGCCCTGCGATGAGGTGTGGACTTGTCCAAGGGTACCCCGCCTTCCGACCAATTGTAGCTGAGATAGGCACCAGCGCCCCCTGCAATCCCAAAGGGAATAAGCGGTAGAAAATGGATGGATGGATGGATAATATATATCATATTGTGGAGAGGGGCGTGGTCCACGCGTTCCCTGCGGGCGGGGCATGTGCAGGGGCCGGCCACGAAGCAGCAGACAGGTGAGTAGATACCGCTTTGTTTTAGTCCTGGTGGATTATGCAACACGGTATCCTGAAGCAGTGCCTTTGTGCTCTATCTCCGCCAAAAGTGGTGCGCAAGCACTGTTTCAAGTCATCTCCCGAGTTGGAATCCCGAAAGAGATTCTGACTGACCAGGGCACGTCCTTTATGTTGCGCACCATAAAAGAACTGTACGGATTATTGGGAATAAAAGCGATCCGCACCAGCGTGTATCATCCGCAAACGGATGGACTGGTGGAGAGATTGAATAAAACGCTGAAAACAATGATCCGTAAGTTTATGCACAAGGACAAACAGAATTGGGATAAATGGTTGGATCCCCTAATGTTTGCGATGCGGGAGGTACCCCAGGCCTCACTTTGTTTTGCACTGTTTGAGTTGTTGTATGGCCGGAGGCCTCGCGGAGTGCTGGACGTCATTAAAGAAAGCTGGGAGCAGGGTCCAAGCTCCAGCAAAAAAGAAATACAATACGTCCTGGACATGCGAGCATAACTCCATCAGGTGGGGCACTTGTCACGTGAGAATTTGCTCCGTGCCCAAGAGCGTCAGCGGCGCACGTATAACCGGGGCACCCAACTGCTTAAATTCACACCAGGAGAAAAAGTGCTTATATTACTTCCAATTTCAAGCTCTAAATTACTTGCAAAGTGGCAAGGACCCTTTGAGGTCACACGGCAAGTGAGTGATGTGGATTATGAGGTTTGGCGCCCGAACCGACGGGGGGACACGCAGCTGTACAATATTAGCCATGGAAACGCGTTTTTTATGCATGTATAGATACAGTTTCACCCGGCTGGCAACTGGATTAGAAAATGAGTCTGAGTAAAAAAAAAAAAACATAGCAGCAATAGTATTAATTTTTTGTCATGCCCCACACCTACTTTTTTCTCCCATTGAAATATGATTGAGAACCTGATGATATTTATTGAATTTTTTATCTGTACAAACCACTCTATGAGTTGCATGTACCTAAACCTAAAACTGAAGAAACAAGCGCAAAACAAATAAGGAATGACCTGGCGTAACAGGTCCCAACACCCTGACACATTATCATGCCTGGCCCATTATATAAGAAGTACTGGTGAAATGATTATACAACTTTAAAGTAGATGGCTTTTTTGCCGATATCAGATATTCCGATATTGTCCAACTCTTAATTACCGATTCCGATATTAACCGATACGATATATACAGTCGTGGAATTAACACATTATTATGCCTAATTTTGGTGTGATGCCCTACTGGATGCATTAAACAATGTAACAAGGTTTTCAAAAATTAATCAACTGAAGTTATGGAAAAAAATGCCAACATGGCACTGCCATATTTATTATTGAAGTCACAAAGTGCATTCTTTTTTTAACATGCCTCAAAACAGCAGCTTGGAAATTGGGACATGCTCTCCCGGAGAGCGCATGAGGAGGTTGAGGTGGGAGGTTAAGGGGTAGCGGGGGAAGTATATTGTAGCGCCCAGGAAGAGTTAGTGCTGCAAAGGTTTCTGGGTATTTGTTCTGTTGTGTTTATGTTGTGTTACGGTGCGGATGTTCTCTCGAAATGTGTTTGTCATTTTTGTTTAGTGTGGGTTTACAGTGTGGCGCACAATTGTCACAGTGTTAAAGTTGTTAATACAGCCACCCTCAGTGTGACATGTATGGCTGTTGACCAAGTATGGCTTGCATTCATTTGTGTGTGTGAAAAATCGTAGATATAATGTGACTGGGCCGGCACACAAAGGCAGTGCCTTTAAGGTTTTTGGGCGCTCTGTACTCCTCCCTACGTCCATGTGCACAGCGGCGTTTTAAAAATTCATAAATTTTACTTCTTGAAACCGATACCGATAATTTCCGATATTACATTTTAAAGGATTTATTGGCCGAGAATATCGGCAGTCCGATATTATCTGACATCTCTACTTTAAAGCATATGTATATTTCACGTAATGCACTTTCTCCTAATTTGTTGCGTTTGTCTTGTTTTTCTTGCATTGAACAAAGACAGCACAGTCTTCCAAGTCAAATCACTTGTGTGGTAAAAAATACTTGGTCAGTAAAGCTGATTCTAATTCATGTGAGTATGTTCTAGGTCTAATAGGGAACGCCACACATGCCACAAAATTAAATCTCCACCTGTAGAACATACTTTTAAAACATGAAGAAGTCGATTAATGTTATACTCACACAGGAACCTCTTTGGAATAAAAAATGCTCTTTAATCTTTGTTGCTGCTGCATCCTTTATACCAATGGTTCTCAACCTTTTTTCAGTGATGTACTTCAAGTACCCCCTAATCAGAGCACATCATTTTTGGTTGAAAAAGACAGATAAAAAAGTAAAATACAGCACTGTGTCATCAGTTCCTGATCTATAAATTGCATAACAGTGCAAAATATTGCTCATTTGTAGTGGTCTTTCTTGAACAATTTGGAAAAAAAGATATCAAAATAACTAAAAGTTGGTTAAAAAATAAACAAGTGATTCAATTATAAATAAAGATTTCTACACATAGAAGTAATCATCGACTTGAAGTGCCCTCATTGGGGATTGTAATAGAGATCCATCTGGATTCATGAACTTAATTCTAAACATTTTTTCACAAAAAAAGAAATATTTAATATCAATATTTATGGAACATGTCCACAAAAAATCTAGCTGTCAACACTGATTTTTGCATTGCTGCCTTTCTTTTCACAGTTTATGAACTTACATTCATATTTTGTTGAAGTATTGTTCAATAAATATATTTATAAAGTTTTTTTGAATTGTTGCTATTTTTAGAATATTAAAAAAAAAATCTCACGTACCCCTTGGCATACTTTCAAGTACCCCCATTTGAGAACCGCTGCTTTGGACAAGCCCAAAAGGGACAAGCGGTAGAAAATGGATAGATTGATGGAACTCAAGTACAGGATCAAAGTCTGTTTACTAGCTGTCCTGTGCCTAGATTACTTCCAGTCACAAAAAAATGTCAACACACCCCATGAATTAAAATCCTAATGAGAACCTTACAATATTTATATATATTTTTAATTTCCACATTATCCCTAAACTAAAGGATTATCCATGTATATTTGAACAGTTCAGGTGCAAAAAACATAAAATGTGACATTCGGGTCACATTACAGCAATAATTTGGCGTGATCCCATAATGCAGAAAGCTGAGGAGGCAAAGTGGAGGTAAAAAGGTATTTAATTGCTAAAATAAATAAAAGACGAGTGCTGTTAGGAAGGGCACCAAAGCATAGGGAAGGCTACGCAAAACAAAACTAAACTGATCAGTGAATGCACAAAACGAAATGCTGGAGGAAAGCAAATACACACCGGTAAAAAAAAAATGTGCAGCAGGAGAGGTGTCCACAATGTATCAATATACATGACTAGGGTTGGGTATCGAGTATCGAGTATCGATTGGAACCTGGACTAACTTTCGGATTCTCCCAGTATCGTTCAAAAGTTTAAATTCCGATTACTAGTTTCGATACCCAGTCCGCCGACCGGAAAAAAGAAATGTCCGCCGACCCGGAAGAAGAAGCCGTTGAACACCAACAAAGAGACGCCCACTGCTGGAAGTGTTAGCATAGCCGAGCCCATGTAGCCGAGCCCATGTAGCCGAGCCTATGTAGCCGAGCGAGTCAGTCAAGCATGGATAGCGGTCGTCGGCGGTCGAAAGTGTGGCTTTATTTTACAAAAGAAAATGAAAAATCGGCCAAATGCAACACGTACGACAGGACTGTTTCGTGCTTAGGAGGGTGCACGTCGAACATGATGAAGCACCTCCGAGTTCATGGAGTACAAATATATGCGTGTCCCGTCTTCGACGCGCTGCGCCGACCGTCCTCCTCTGCCTCTTCCTCTGGCTCCGGCTCCGACGGCCAGCCTGGCACCTCGGTTAATGCACTGCAGTCCAAATCCGGTAGGTAAAACAATATATATGCAATAAATAATGTGTTTTGCGCCAACGTTGAGGCAGCTAACAAATTATCCCGCGTATTTTTTCATAGACAATTTACAACCTGCTAGCCAGGTTCCGCGATGTGCTAAGCGTACTCCGTTTACCGTAGCGGCAATGGGGAAGATGTCGGTGCCACAGACGGAAGAGTTTTTTTTACCCTGCCTTTTTATTTTATTTCAAATTTTTTTAATTTTATTTTTATTTTTTTAAAGAAAGAATCGGAATCGAGAATCGTTTAAGAATCGGAATCGAAACAAAGAATTGGAATCGGAATTGCTCAAATTCAAACGATACCCAACCCTATACATGACAAGTCCCGACAATGAAGGTAGCAGATCGCTCAACTTAAATATTTCTGATTGGAATATTTAATGAAGAACTGTAGAGAATATTTACTCTGCTGTTGTTGTCTTGTGATTCAGCTACCAATGTAAAGATGTCATAATGCAGCGGCAAATTAAAACCCCTGACCCTCCTGCCCAAGGAACCCGCAGAAAGGTGGTTATTTGGATGCAAATAATTAATTACAGTAATGCAGTAACCATTCCTCTGAATACACTGTTATGTTTTCATTCATCTTTAGGGCCAGACTGGCACCATGTAACATTAGTCTGTTTTCGCAAAGAACACATTTTTTTTCTGCAAAATTAGTACAAAATCATCAAAATTCCCTTTTTGAAATTAATGTGCAATTTTCAAATTCAGACTATAATTTTGGTTGTTAGAAACAATTCAATTGCAACCCACATCAGCAGAATGGCCTTTTCATGAAAAAAAAAATAAGCACTGTAACAAAAACAAAATATAATTTATAAGGTATTGAGTGATAAACCGATGCGACTGAATATCCGGTTTGAAAGCGATTTGTCAGCGTTGGTAGCAACCACTACAATAGAAAAAAATCAGCGGCATATTTTTAGGTTAATCGAGTCTAGAAACATGGATCAGGTATTGCCCGAGACCAGCAATTGGTTGATAGATGGTCTTCAAAATAACACGAGAGCCAGAATGTCTACAGCTTACCTGACTGGAGATGAGAATAAATGTAAATAGCAGCAGCGCCGTGCACTGATGTGTCTTTAACGTCCCTCCATAGTGCAAAGCTACTTCTAAGTCAACAATCTTACGTCCATGGTTGCAAATACGCTACGTTTATTGTCATATTTTCCGTACGGTAAGCCGCTGTTTTTTTCCTCAAGCTTTGTACTCTGCGGCTTATATAAACCCCAATTCCATATGAGTTTGGAAATTGTGTGAGATGTAAATATAATCAGAATACAATGATTTGCAAATCCTTTTCAACCCATATTCAATTGAATGCACTACAAAGACAAGATATTTGATGTTCAAACTCATAAACTTTATTTTTTTTTTTTGCAAATAATAATTAACTTAGAATTTCTTTTCAGCAATACGTGCCAAAGTAGTTGGGAATGGGCATGTTCACCACTGTGTTACATCACATTTTCTTTTAACAACACTAAAGGGGCACTAAAATTCGTGAGTCTCCCGGAAAAATCGTGAGGGTTGGCAAGTCGGGTGTAGTGTACTGTGTGTTCAATGGCAATATAATGCTCTATTTGCAGCCACTGGAAAAAGCCTGCATGCGACAGTAATACTCTCCTTCCGACTCCTTCTTCCCACTCCAAGCCCTCCAGCAAGCGTGACGTGCACCTCCGAAAAAAAGACCTAACCTTACCTTTTAAACGAGGCGGAAAGCTGTGTATTTGGTTTGATTTATTTTCATACTTATTTTCATACATAATGATTATCCGTATTAATAATGAGTACTGCATTGCTTATGTTTGTTTCCTTCACAAAAAACAAAGGCTCTAGTTGTTAAATTTAAGTTTAATGTTTGAGTTTTATGGCATGTCAGAAGGGTTCATTACTTGAAAAAATAAATATGCTCCGACTACTACTATACAACCTGAACTGACTAATTGCTGTTGTAATTAGTCGTTTGATTGGTGGCCGTCATCACTGAAGTATTTTAGATGTTTGCTGCACATCTGCACAATTCAACATGTCTGAAAAGGAGTAGGAGGAAGCAGGGCTTACTTAGTCCTTACCTATTCTTCATATCTTAGCACCTGCTGATAGTTCGTTCACTTCCTGTGTTGAAATATGTACATGAAATAGTACCACTGTAGAACCAGTGTGCTGATCAGGCATTTTTTGGCTTTTGGGAATAGACCCTCTTCTCCCTGCTGCCATGGAAACCAATGAACTGTGTCACCTGCCTCTTGTATGTATGTGTGTATGAGTGTGTGTGTGCACGCGCCTATGTGCGTTTGTGTGAGAGCAGAAGTGTGTTCCTGCAGCAGAGTGTGCGTCACTAAAAGAAAACAGTATTTTAACAACACATGGTTTTGTTCTTTACAGTATTAACTGTTTAGCCACCTTTGTCAGTCTCAGTATTGATCCGATTTCAATATATCAAGATATATTTTACCTAAAATGTTCCAAGATCAGCCTTAGATTTAAAGGGGTCCTGTTATGCAAAACCTAATTTTTTACCTGTTAGTACCTGTTCTTGTCTATTTGGGATCTCCATAAGCCTCGAAAATGTGAAATTAAACCATGGAGGCAGGACTGAGGTATTTATAAAACATTATTGCCCTCTTTGTCATGATCCACGTCTTGGATCATGGCATATTTTTGGTTTTGCTTCTGTTTGTTATCACATTCTGTCTAGTATGTGTCTTCTTCAGTTCTTTGTGGCACTTCCTGGTTTATTTCTGTTGTCCTAGCAACGCACTTGTGTCACCTGCCTTCCGTGTGATCACGCACACCTGCCTCCTGATTTATCTCCCTATATATGCCAGCCTTTGTTTGTTATTCAGTCTTGGACTCTTGCTTGCTACACGCAACAGCTGACGCCGCTCTTCCAACATTGTGGTGAATCTATTTTTGTATACTTGTTAGCTTCTATGCTATTTTGTTTGTTTATGTCCCTAGCTTCCACACTAGCACCCTTTGTTCTTTCTAGCTCCCAAGCTAGTTCTGTTGGTTTTTGGTTAATGCCTTTGTGCAAGTGTTTTTGTTCTTAGTTTGTTTTATTATATAAATACATTTTTATTCCTACCTTTACGCTGTGTTCCATCTTCGCTGCACCCACGAGAGAACAACTCGTCACAACAATGCAACCGAAGCGTCACACTCTTCTAAACTTGCTCCAAACAAGCCATTTGGAATTTGAGACTTTAGTGACGTATTTTGCCTTAGTTTTGTTTGCGAATATCTCCATATATGGTAGCGATTTACCCACAGAGCGTTCTGCAAGTAAGCCATTTTCATTCAGTTGTGGTCCAAAGTTGTAGTCAATAAGTTACCTTTTTTTTCTTCTATTCTTATGGCTTGTACAAAATCCTGCGCTGTTGCCAATACAACAGTGTCATGACCTTTTTCCGAAGCGTCATGTCTTGTTTCGTTTGTGTTAAAATTCTCTTTGGTTTAGTCTATTTATGTTACCAGCGCTGCTGTTGTCCCCTTGTTTACGTTCTCTTTGCTAGGCGTGCCGAGTTACACATTTTAATCGTGTTTAATGATCTAATCCAATAATATAAAAATGATGTAATAACACATAACACATATATGTGTATATACATGTAAAAAACAATATGTACAATCTAACAATCGAATCTAATCCAACCAATTTACAGTTTAACAGGATAAACAATGTCAAATGATATGAGACCAAAAATAAATCCCACATTTTTTAATCAAGATTTAAATCAGGCTGATGACAAAGGTAAATACTAATCAAGTATACTGCAAAAGGGATTTTTTTGGAGCGGTCATAAAATGAGCTGCGGCCCCATGTAAAATGGGCTGTACTTGTGTAGCGGTTTTCTAGCTTCAAGGTACTCAAAGCACTTTGACACTATTTCCACATTCATCCATTCACAAATCGTCGACCTGCACACACCGTACCTGCTTGGTAATGACCTGCTTTACAAACTGTACCCTGACATTCAATATCGCACAAAAGGGACCTTCCTGGTGTTACCTGACGGTACGGCCACCAAGGGGTGCTTCAGTGTGTGTCCAGCAATTTGAAGCGGAATCGGTTTGGTGACCTCAGCGAAGCCTTCGACCTTCAACTGGGAAGCACACAGTTTCTTTGGTACCTTTTGTATTCAGAGATGAGTGGGTGGCACCAGTGTCAATCACGAACTGATAACATTGTCCATTGACACTTATGTCCAGCATGGGGCCTGTCTGTATTTCCTGCTGGGGCTTCTGTTGTGGGCGCCCTCTGCCACGCCTTCATGTTTGTCTGGCGGTATGACGGGACCTTTCCCGTTCGGAAATGTTGGGAAAGTCTTGAACTCCGTGACAAGGTTGGTCACAGGCAAAACAGTTTCCACCCCAGACTAGACTCGAAACACCGCATTGTCCGCCACCCGAGTCCATAGATAGATAGATAGATAGATGGATAGATAGATAGATAGATAGATAGATAGATAGATAGATAGATAGATAGATAGATAGATAGTGTTGGGTTTGGACCAGTTCTTCCTCCCAGAGAATTTTAACTACTGGTCACTCCCAAATTCTTTCGATGACACATAAGCTGGTTATAAATGAATCTTAGACAGAGTATCTTATTTTGATATATTTTAATCCAAAGCCTTGGGAGACCAAATTATGCACGACACATTCAAATCGCATCGCCCTACTAGATCTGACCACATTACGGAAGCGTTGTCTACTTCACTACCCCACTCGCCCCCCTCCCCTCCCTTACAAAGCGAATACCCTTATCTATTGTTTTGCTTAGCTGGAGCCATCCTGCATTCCGATTACAGTGTCCCAGCGGTCAGGAGATAGGGAAAAGCTAAACAGGGTACTAGATAAAACACTAGCTATTTCAAATATCACTCCGGAACCAAATAATGAACTTTAAAATATGGATTTATGTAGATATCTATCTCCGTCAGTATATATACATAGATAGATAGATAGTTGGATAGACAGATAGATAGATGGATAGATAGATAGATAGATAGATAGATAGATAGATAGATAGATAGATAGATAGATAGATAGATCAATAGGTAGATCGATAAATGGATGAATTGTCTTTGTGTGTGTACATATTATATTGATATGATGGATATATAATTCATATAATTGGATATAAAAAAATATGTGAATGTTGGACTCCTACCTTGTTTACTTCCATGACAACCTCCTTAAAGTTTTGTAATCAATCAGAAATATCAAGTCGCTAAAATGCAGCTAACATGGATAACTGTGGAGAAAGTGCTTTGCATTTTTCTCATCATGCTTCGTAATGGATTTAAATGTGTGTAATGTCGATTTTTTTTTTTTTTGGTGCATGGATGTTTTTTTATAATATCCACTAATTGTGGGCAGCATGGTAGGATAGGGGTTAGTGAATCTGCCTCACAATACGAGGGTCCTGAGTTCAATCCTGGGCTCAGGATCTTTCTGTGTGGAGTTTGCATGTTCTCCCCGTGACTGCGTGGGTTCCGTCCAGGTGCTCCGGCTTCCTCCCACCTCCAAAGACATGCACCTGGGGATAAGTTGATTGGCAACCCTAATTTGGCCCTAGTGTGTGAATGTTAGTATGAATGTTGTCTGTCTATCTGTGTTGGCCCTGTGATGAGGTGGCGACTTGTCCAGGGTGTACACCGCCTACCGCCCGAATGCAGCTGAGAAAGGCTCCAGCGACCCCCCGCGACCTTAAAAGGGACAAGCGGTAGAACATAGATGGATGGATCCACTAATTGTGCTGTTGGTATTTTGTGTTGGTTCGATTCATATTTTTTTTGCATGACTCAGGAAGGTTGTTTGCCTTGGGTCATATAGGTGAATGCTGTGCTTGGTATTATTCAAAGCATGCTAAGTGGTCATAGACCTGAATTACTCATGGCATCGTATCAATTGACTTTTAAAAGGAATTGAAATCTCTCCTGATTAAACGTATGAAGTCTTACAGGCCAAATTGAAGACGCCAGTGGGCCGTAGTTTGGACACCGCTGCACTAGAGGGTGAGGCATTTACAAACGCCATCCCCAACGATCCCACTTGTTGCCATAGAAACCTCATTTAAATATTTTTTTAATAAAACTAAGTATGAACATGTTGAGGAAAACATTTCTTTATTTCAAGTGAAAGAGTTGTACATATATGAAAATGTTGTATTTCTATTTAAACATATTATTAAATAAGCATAGCCCTTCTGTTGGATGAAAATATAAAAAAGCATATGAAAACATACAAAATGGAGGAAAACTATGTCAACTAAAATAATCCTTTATTCTCATCCATTTTTGCTTCGCTTATGTTGACCACCACTTATGTTGACAACCATTAATGTCGACGTGATGTCAGTCAGTTCAAAAGGAGGTCCATCTAAACAGGCTCCACTGTATGAGAATGCTGTTGTTGTTGTGGCATAGGTGTCAATGTATGGAAAGTGTAGATTACACTGTGATATAACTGCAGTGCATTTACAGTCGCTACACTTTATAAAATCTCAGCCTTTGCTTGTTTTGCCACTGACCGATGGGCACCCAGGTCACTTTTAAAAAAAGTTTTACACCTTTATTCATGCCTGCATCTGGAGGACAATCGCTGACCCGTATCGTCTCAAAGCTGGGATGATGCAATATAAAGACGACATGCTGTTTCCAGAGAATGATGTCATGCTTTGCTGTAAAGAGCCGATAGAAAGCAAGATCATGTCGCGCATAAGAATAAAAGAAGCATTTACTGTAAGTACTCTGTGTGTGTGCATGTGTGTGGGTGCGTGTGGTGCGGGGTGTGTGTGTGTGTGTGTGTGTGTGTGTGTGTGTGTGTCTGTGTGTGTGCGTGCGCGTGTCTGATGGATTAATATCAAGGGCCATCTGTTCCACTCAGTTTCATGTAATACTGTATGTATGATGAGGACACAGGCTAATGTATGTTTGGAGCACATGTGTGACAGTACGTGTTATGTCCTACATTAGTGAATCTATAGCACAGGTTCTTAACCTGGGTTCGATCGAACCCTAGGGGTTCGGTGAGTCGGCCTCAGGGGTTCGGCAGAGCCTCCGCCGCAGCGGTCAAGACACACCACTCTCATGAATTGATTAACGTGGACCCCGATTTAATTAAACAAGTTGAAAACCTTATTCTTTTGTTACCATTTAGTTGTCAATTGTATGGAATATGTACTGTACTGTGCAATCTACGAATAAAAGTTTCAATCGATCAAACAATCGTGCAAATAAAAACTCCTTCCTATCGGTGTATCTGTACTGTAAAGTTAAAATTTGAATGACAATAAAAAGGAAGTCTAAGTCTAAGTATTATGGATACCCCCTAAAAATGTACCCTCTCCTTTTCTATCTGATTGGCAAGTGTGTAATTTGTTGTGTGTTCATGCACTGTGTTGGTTTTGTTCTTTGCACAAGGTGAAATTCAAGCACGGTTCTGTAAGAACGTAGACTTTGGTGCAACTTGCTGCGTGGCTTTCGTAACTTGCTGCGAGGGTTGTTTTCCCGGAATGCAAACAAACTGGCTCGAAGGTAAATACATGATTTAATTTTACTTAAAAAAAAGGAACCAACAAAAGGCGAGCACAAGGCGGAGAAAAAAACTTGGCTAAGAAAACAAAAACTAGCACAAAGGCAGAACTGTGAACATGAAACAAAAACACTCACGGTGACAAAAACTATGGCATGGACCAAACGAACACAAGAGTTCCAACATGGGCAGAGCAAGAGATGAATGATGTCATTAGAGTAATGTCGCCAGGTCGACTACCTGGAATGTACAGGCTTAAATAATAGTGACATGATTAACAACAGGTGTGTGAGTTCAAACAAATGAGGCAGGTAAAACTAATGGTTGTCATGGAAACTAAAACAAACCAGGGTGCGCGAAACCAGAAATAATGTGGTCAAATACAAAACGGAACATAACTAAACAGAATCCAGACCACAGAACATGACAGGTTCATTTTGTGCACTAGTAAAAAGAAAAACATATAACTTTGTCTTGAATTTGAAAACATTTTAAAAATAAAACATTTTATTTTCTACTAAAGAAGGGTTCGGGGAATGTGCATAGGAAACTGGTGGGGTTCGGGACCTCCAACAAGGTTAAGAACCACTGATCTATAGTAATGTGTTTTTGAAGGGTTAGAGTTGATGATAATGGAATTAATTAAAAAGGGTTCACGTTGGGAGGACACAGGTTTCCTATTGGTCGTTTATTGGTGGTATATTGTGCAACTGATTGTTTCATAGTACCAGGCACAAACCCATTTCCAGAAAAAAAAACAAAAAAAAAACGCCAGTTTCCAAGGTGGTTGGTTCAGTCAAAAATGTTTATGTTCATTAATCAATCAATCAATCGAAGTTGATTTATACAGCCCTTAACCACACGTGTCTCAAAGGGCTGCACGAGCCACAACGACATCCTTGGCTCAGATCCCACATCCGGGCAAAAAAAAAACCCGGGCGACCGGTGCAATGGACGTCGAGTAGATCTAGTTAATAGTGTGGGAGTCCAGTCCATAGTGGTGCCAGCGGGTGATCATCTTGAGTGGAGACAGGTAAGTAGCGCAGCGACGTCCCCAACTGATGCACAGATGAGTGGTCCACCCGGGTACCGACTTTGAACAGCGAGCAAATCATCTGTGGTCACCTAACAACCTCTCCACGCAAGAAAGTGGGGCATAGCGAAAAAAAAAGGGCAGATCAACTGGTCTAAAAGGGGGGTCTATTTAAAGCAGGGGTCTCAAACTCATTTCAGTTTAGGGGCCGCATGGAGGAAAATCTGTGCACACGCCGGCTGAACTATCAAAATCATGGCATTAAAACTAAAACTTAAAGACAACTTCAGATTGTTTTCTCTGTCTTACTTTGGCCCAAAATAGAACAAATACATTCTGAAAATATTACAATAAAAATATAGAAAAAATACAGACAGCGGTAAAGTTTAGAGCCATGAAGGAAAGAAGGTGAATGAATGTGTATAACTGAATAAGTTTACATATGCATAAAAATGTTTTTTATTTAGTAATGAATCATAACATTTATGACAACCTTTTTCAAAAACACAATATAGAATGTGAGATACAACAGGATAATGCATACATTTATTATTTTCTTTACAAAAAAGCGGGACCCCAAAAATTTACTGTGGGACCCCATTTTTATGATTTCTATCACCCATAGATCATTCATTGACTTTGACAGCCCTGATTTAAAAGCTAGCGTATAGAAATGAGTCTTAAAGGCCTACTGAAATGAGATTTTCTTATTTAAACGGGGATAGCAGGTCCATTCTATGTGTCATACTTGATCATTTCGCGATAGTGCCATATTTTTGCTGAAAGTATTTAGTAGAGAACATCAACGATAAAGTTGCAACTTTCGGTGCTAAGAGAAAAGCCCTGCCTCTACCGGAAGTCGCAGACGATGACGTCACATGTTGATGGCTCCTCACATATTCACATTGATTTTAACGGGAGCCTCCAACAAAAACAGCTATTCGTACCGAAAAAATGACAATTTCCCCCATTAATTTGAGCGAGGATGAAAGATTTGTGTTTGATGTTATTGATAGCGACAGATTGCATTGAGACGGATTCAGATGTTTTTAGACACATTTACTAGGATAATTCTGGGAAATCCCTTATCTTTCTATTGTTTTGCTAGTGTTTTAGTAAGTTTAACAGTACCTGATAGTCGGAAGTGTACGTCCACGGCCGGGTGTTGACGCCAGTGTTTCAGGGAAGTCCACGGCAGCTTTATGGACGGCCTAAGCTCAGCTGATATCCAGTAAGAAGCGACTTTTTAACCACAATTTTTCCCCCGAAACCTGCTGGTTGACATTTGGTTGGGATCCATGTCCGCTCTGATCCATAGTAAAGTTTCACCCCCGTGAATTTTAAACAAGGAATCACCGTGTGTTTGTGTGGCTAAAGGCTAAAGCTTCCCAACTCCGTCTTTGTACTTTTGACTTCTCCAATATTACTTGAACAAATTGCAAAAGATTCAGCAACACAGATCTCCAAAATACTGTGTAATTATTCCGTTAAAGCAGACAACTTTTAGCTGTGTGTGTGTACAGCGCTCACATTCCTAACAGCCCGTGACGTCAAGCGTACACGTCATCATTACGCAACGTTTTCAAGAAAAAACTCCCGGGAAATTTAAAATTGCAATTTAATAAACTAAAAAGGCTGTATTGGCATGTGTTGCAATGTTAATATTTCATCATTGATATATAAACTATCAGACTGCGTGGTGGGTAGTAGTGGGTTTCAGTAGGCCTTTAAGATGGGACTTAAATGTTGACACAAGACCAAAGATTTGTCAAAGGACCTCGGGGACAAGACCTGCCCAAGACAAGAATGGACGACAAGTTTGACCATCAGATTGGACTGGAGAATGTGACGTGGTCACGTGACACAAAAATGGAGATGTTTGTGAAGCGAAACGTGGCCCTTAAACCGAGGTGCGGCGCAAAGCGTCAGATATCTGTACTGATGCACCTCGAGTGAACACAATTGTAGATATAAGCGAAATGACAGTTGTCAGCTGTTGCTATTATTACTTTGATCAAACATGGTGGACATGTCTGTTACAAGATACCGCATCAGTACACAATAGGGATGCAACGGTCCTCGGTGTAATCTGCTTTTGATTAAAAAAATCAAGTTGTGATTATTTATCGAGATCGGATGATACATAACAACACTACTTTCTAGCCCAATTACTTAACCACATTTAGTTTTGGCATCAACTACTTATTTACTTTTATCTAATAAGAAATAATTGATCGAATTGTTCTAATTATATTTGTATTGTTTTGAAATGATTAGGCATGTCATCATCTGAGATGAGACTTTACAGAAAGATTATGTTGATTTTTGTCTCCTGTATAATAAGTCCCGGGCCAGCATAGGTCAGAATCTGATTTCTTGCTGCCTCCGTGATAAAATGCCACCATTACCATGTAACCTTTTGCTAGAAGCTAGCACACGCACGCACGTACACACACACACGCATGCATGCACACACACTCTTAGAGCCAACAAGTTGTCAGCGTGTACTTTTCTTCACAATGCATCTCCAGCTGTCACTCATGTACGTCAGGTGGACACATGCTACTTACTGTACAATATGTTGACATTGTCAATCCTCTGCTGCTTTACTTACTGTACTTCTACGATAAAACACCTTTACTCTAAGTCACTTAACAGTCCTTCTATGACAGTGGTCGGCAACCTTTACCACTCAAAGAGCCATTTTGACCCGTTTCACAAAATAAAGAAAACAATGGGAGCCACAGAACTCTTTTGAAATGTAAAATGAAATAACACTGCATACAGAGTTATTTTTACTTTGTGCTATGTATAAACCAGGGGTCTCAGACACGCGGCCCACACCTTAATATGAAAATTTAATGATAGTGGGGCCCGTGTTGCGATCCGCTACTCGGATCTTCACAGGTTGTTGTTTTGTTCTCTTGTTTTGTATATCTCTCCGTATGACTCCTTATTTCCTGTTTGCTTTGTCACCATGGTAGCGTATTAGTTCACCTGCCCCTCGTTTTCTGCACACACCTGTTTCTACTTGATTACTGCCATATATAAGCTTGCCTCTTTTCATTATTTTTTCTTGGACTCTAGTTTGCTTTCATGCAACTGTACGACTGCTTTATGTGTTTTCTCGCTAGCTTATACGTTACGCCACTTGTTATTCTTAGCTCTCGTGCTAATTGTGTTTGTTTTACCGTTATGTGCCTTCGTGCCAAGTTTAGTTTATCTGTTTGTCTTCCTAGCCTTCGTTGCTAGCGCTTTTGTTTGCCTTTTGCTTAGCTCCAGTGTTTTTGTTAATAGCTCCTTTTGTTAAATAAATCATAATATCTTACTTCTTGCTGTGTTCGAGCCGATGCATTCCTGGAGGGACAAACCCGGCAGTGCCATGCCACACAGTCGTAATAGCCCGCAAGTTGAAGGTACTGCCTTTGACGCCCTCTACAACACGTCCAATCAGCTTGCTGGCCCAGTGTTGTCGTACGAGGCTTCTGCTGACACATGCAAACGATTGCAAGGCATACTTGTTCAACACCCATACAGGTTACACTGAGGGTTGTGATATAAACAACTTTAACTCTCTTATTAATATGCGCCACACTATGAACCCACACCGAACAAAAATGACAAACACATTTTGGGAGAACATCGGCACTGTAACACAACATAAACACAAAATAACAAATACCCAGAATCCCATGCATTCCACTCTTCCGGGCTACATTATACAACCCGTTAGCACCAAATCCCCCCAACCCCCTCCGTGCGTCGGTTGAGGTGGGCGGGGTTTGGTGCTAATGTAGCCCGGAAGAGCAGGGATGCATGGAATTCTGGGTATTTGTACTTTTGTGTTTATGTTGTGTTACAGTGCCGATGTTCTCCCGAAATGTGTGTCATTCTTGTTTGGTGTGGGTTCACAGTGTGGCGCATATTAGCAAGAGTGTTAAAGTTGTTTATTTTACAACCCTCAGTGTAACCTGCATGTTTGTTGACTAAGTATGCGTTGCAGTCTCTTTTGTGTGTTAACAGAGGCTAAACATAAAATGACCAGTTGACACGCAGATCGCATGATGTAAAAGCGGGCGCGACGACATGTTGTTGGGGAAGTTAAAGATATTGCCATCACTGCACACCCTCAGTATTGTAGTACAGGTGCAAATTGGAGAATGTTATCCCCGGGTAATTTCTGAGAGAGGCACTAAAATCCGGAAACCTCACAGAATAGTCGTTGGGGTCGGCAATTTAGCAGCTGAGCCACATCAGAGTGATCAAGGGGCCGCATGCAGCTCCGGAACCGCAGGTTGCCGACCCCTGTTCTATGAGGACCAACTCATCAAATAGTCTTATTACAGTACTGTAGTACTTCAAAGGTTCCCCTTAAAAGTCGACTTTGCCATAAAATGTGAGAGCAAAAAATGTCCTTCCCATGTAAACATACTATTTTATGATATAGTTTCCCAGGATGACACTTTGACATAGCTTGTGTAACAGGGTTGTTTTTTTCTGTGTAGTTTTCCAGAGGATACACACCCAGGCGGTCCAATAAGTTATATCCAATTTAAACTGGAGTTACTGTCCCTTCAAAATAAGTCAGCAAACATATATTAATTTGTAACCGCATGAAAATGTCCAAATCCATAATAATTTATTACTGAAAAAAGGGAACAATGACATGACTCATTTTTTTTCCATTTGTTACAAAGTAAACATAGTTATGGAACTCATTTTAACAAATAAATTCATTATTGTAAAGTCATCGGTTTATTTTTTTTTGCAAGTGCAGCATTTTGGAATTCAGGGGGAAAAATACTGATTATTAGAGCTTTTTCGTTTTGATTTTGATATCAGCTCTCAGTAAAAAATATATCGAATGGTCAAACACCTACCATTGTTCTCTCTTTAACTAATTTCACTTGATCAAACCTTTTCTAACATTCCACACTACAAAAATAATAAAAGTATATATTATTCCTGCTGATATCGTGTCAGGCCCATATCAATATCAATATCAAGGCTCCAATATTGGAATCGTATTGGAAGTGAAGACATTGTATTGGGGTTTTCTTGTATTTTGTTGAAGTCATTTATAAAAGGTGAACACGGCTCTAGGTTACTAGGTTCTAGCAGCTACACTACAGCTAAGCACACAATAGCATTCAAACTAGACATAAATAATAACTGTCCTTAATTGAACAATATTGCAGTCTAAAACAGCACATTTGTCAATATAAACAAGTATCGATTATAGTTGCATAATACTTACACATACAAAGTCCTTAAGGCAGGAGAATGTTAGAAAGCATCCAATAACAAACATGTCCGCTTCATTCAGGTTACTGTGACATGTCTTCACTCAATGAATAATTGAGCCCACGAGCTATCGGCAGCAAAAAAAAGGAAAAAATACTACTCCAAATCCACACAGATGACATGAAAACAGTGCTAAGTTAAATGATTTATCCTCTAGCAATTGTGCTAGCTAACTACTGTGCTATAACTGAGTTGCAGCTGCTGTGTCACTGTTTACTGCATGTTGCGCAACATTAAATTGAGCATTTACATCAAGGGTGCCAACACTTTTTCTGCAGGCGAGCTACTTTTCAATTGATCAAGTCGAGGGGATCTACCTTATTCATATATATATAATTCATATTTATAGATTTTTGAAAGATACATTTTTTCTTAACAATTTAAAGGTGTTTAATGATAATACAAGCATGTTTAACACATGTAGATTCATTTCTTTCATTTTCTTTCATGAAGACAAGAATATAAGTTGGTGTATTACCTGAGTCTGATGACTTGCAATGATTGGAATCAGACTCCAGTGCTCATAACCTCTACATTTTTTAATGTAGAAGAAAAAATTTCCTCCAATACCACATGAAAGTGTTTGGTTTTTGGCATCTTATTTGTCCCGCTTCCATACTTGTTTTTATACATTTCAAAATAAATACATTGGCGGCAAACTCCGTAGCTTGCTAGCTTGGGCACACTAGCTTTCTGAGACTCTTATTTTAAAGGTGCAGGCAGGATGAAGCAGTGCTTTTACTGTGAAGGTAGGAACTGTGCAGTCGGTCTTTAGAATTTTCGCGGCAGGTACGGCGTGAGAGTCTGTTTGAATTCAAAGTGTTTCTCGCCTTCCTGTCTGTCATTTTTTCTTAATAATGAGCTTGGAGGAGCCAGTGTCCACTCACAAGACCCTCGGGTACCGTAAATGTTGATCAAGTGACAAAAGTGACGTCTAGGTGAAGATTGATGATGGCTAATGTTTCTATATTTTAATGTTTGGCTGGTGATCGACTGACACACCCTCCGTGATCGACCGGTAGCTCGCAATCGACGTAATGGGCATCCCTGAATTACATTATACGTTGGGTTTTTGGATCTGAGGGGTTGTATATTATGCATCAACATCCATTCCAGTATATGTGACCAGATTGGACCTTCTTTAATTGCAAACATAATGCATCATGATCTTAACTTGATGAAGTATTGCTTACATTCCTCACTCCAAAATAATACAAGTATGTACTGTGGTTTGTGCTGATAAATTATCTGATCAATGTCAGTTGAAGCCAATACTCAAAGTTCTCAATATCGTATCGGAAGTGATAATGTTGTATTGGGACATCCATGCTGATTATTACTGAGATATATTACTAGATATTACATGAATTTGCTTTATCAGCTATAACACAAAGCTAAGCTATTTTGTTCATATACTTAAAGGGGAACATTATCACAATTTCTGAAGGGTTAAAACCAATAAAAGTCAGTTCCCAGTGGCTTATTTTATTTTTTCAAAGTTTTTCTCAAAATTTTCCCATCACGCAATATCCCGAAAAACGGCTTCAAAGTGCCTGTTTTAACAGTCATTATATCCAACCGTCCATTATCCTGTGACATCACAGCGTGACCACACAGAAACCAACATGGCGGATAGCACAGAAAGGTATAGCGATATTAACTCGGATTCAGACTCGGATTTCAGCGCCGTAAGAGATTCAACAGATTACGCATGTATTGAAACGGATGGTTGGAGTGTGGAGGCAGGTACCGAAAAAAGAAATTAAAGAAGAAACAGAAGCTTTTTAGCCATATCACGACAGACAGCGGGACGGGAGGAAGCGCGGACGAATTCAGCGATCGCCTTCTAACCAACGATTGGTATATGTTTGTTTGGCATTAAATGTGGGTGGAGGGAAAGGCTGGATGCAAATATAGCTACAAATGAGGCATAATGATGCAATATGTACATACAGCTAGCCTAAATAGCATTTTAGCATCGATTAGCTTGCAGTCATGCCGTGACCAAATATGTTTGATTAGCACACTCCACATAAGTCAATAACATCAACAAAACTCACCTTTGTGATTTCGTTGACTTTATCGTTGGAAATGCATCTGCTTTGAGTGTCGCAGGATATCCACACATTCTTGCCATCTCTGTGCCATCTCAGTCGTAGCATAGCTGTCGTCGGTACAGTGTGCAGAACAAACGAGGGATTTCCTCTGTTTGTGTTGTTACTCCCTCCGACAACACACCGACGAGGCCTGATGTCTCCAAGGTACCGGAAAACAGTCGAAAAAACGGAAAATAACAGAGCTGATTTGACTTGGTGTGTGTAATGTGTTTGAGAAAAATTGCGGGTCGCTTCACGATGTGACGTCACGGGTGAAAGGTCATTGCTCCGACAGGCGAACAATTGAATGGCGTTTAAATCACCAAATTCACCCTTTTAGAGTTCGGATATCGGTTAAAAAACATATGGTCTTTTTTCTGCAACATCATGGTATATATTGACGCTTACATTGGTCTGGTGATAATGTTCCCCTTTAAGCACATGTTGACCCACGTTATATAGCTTTTAGCACAAAACGTATCAAAGGAATTGCATCTGGCCTCAATCTCTAAAGTAATAACTACTAGATGGATAGAACATACCAAATAAAATTAAAAAAAAAAATCAGAAAATTGAATATGTATGTGTTGATACATATGCATTGATCCCCGCAGGTTAAATGTTGCTTTTTCTAATGATACGTTTTCTAAAATAATAAATTGAAACGTTAATGAGATCACTGGACTCCTGATCGCTGCCTCAGGCGAGACATTTCCTACAATGCAGTTGTCAAAAGTAGAAAATGTCGAGAACATTCCATCATACTGCGATTAAGCTCCGAGTACAGTGTTTCATTGTTGGTGGTGTCAGGCCTCCAGTTTGGACACATATTGCATAAAATAATATGAATAATAACTAAGAGCCCTGTATCAATATTATTGTATTTTCATGTTAGTGTGAGATGCAGTAGTTGTGTAACTTTACTCTCTTCCGAAGATATAAACAGTCCATTATTTCTACGGTAACTCAGGGATATCCACAGTGCAGCCTGAGGGCCAATTGTGGCCTGCAGAGTTTAGTTGGCCCGCAGCATATGGTCAGAAAAAAAATAACATTGTAAATGTCGGAAAAAGCAGCCAAAAATTGGAATGTAATAAAAAAAGGTGATTTTAACAAACTAATAATTCACAATATATTGCTAGTCACCTATAACCCGGAGCTGACACAAAGTTGTGTCTTTAAAAATAAATAAATTAATTTAAAAAGAATAGTAAACTAATATACACATATATATATATATATATATATATATATATATATATAGAATAAAAATGTAAACAGAGTTTGGTTAGTTATTGGTTAATTATAAAAAATAATACTAACTTAAGAATTAATTAATTTAAATAGTTACAACAACAATAATAAACAAACATGTTAAATATGTAACATTATTATTACTATATTTTTTTCTTACAGGGAAAAAACAGCAACAAAATGTAAGAGAAATCAAAACGTAATGAGAAAAAGCTGAAATGTTAGAACTAATAATTAATAATAATATACTTAGTCCCCTGTAGCAGAGAGCTGAAACAAATATGTATCTTTAAATTGTATTAAGAAAGAGAGATATTCACCAAGAGGGGAGTATTTCTGATTCCGGGTTAAAGGGAACTAGGAAGTCACCAGTTAATAATAATAATAATAACTTAGATTTATATCGCCCTTTTCTAAATACTCAAAGCGCTCACAGAGAAGTGGGACCCATCATTCATTCACACCAGGTGGTGGTAAGCTACATCTGTAGCCACAGCTGCCCTGGGGTAGACTGATGGAAGTGTGGCTGCCAGTTTGCGCCTACGGCCCCTCCGACCACCACCTATCATTCATTCATCATTCATTCACCAGTGTGAGTGGCGCCGGGGGCAAAGGGTGAAGTGTCCTGCTCAAGGACACAACGGCAGGTGGGAAGCGAACCTGCAACCCTCAGGTTTCTGGCCGGCCGCTCTACCCACTACGCCATGCCGCCCCAGTTGAGCTGTTCTTGTTGTAATTGTTTCAGTGGAGAGTAAAGGATTGATGCACTTTATCTTCAACCCTGCCTCATCAATCGTACACCTTCACATTGGTAACCCACATAACAAGGACGACAATGCAGCTGGACCCGCGCTGCTCACTGCTAGCGATGCGGAAAATTTCAGCGCTACATATGCTGCGACAATCAAATTCCCCGACTTTTGCAGAACAATCCACCCCTGTGGTTTTAGCATATCGAAGCCCAGTTCCAGCTGACAGGAATTATGCAAGATGTGACAAAATACACGTTTATTTATACAAATTCTTGATTTATTTGTATGTCACATTTTTATATTTATAAATTGTATTTGTATATATTTTAAAATCTCAAAAATATATTTACAAATATTTTTAGACAAATTATTTATTTATTTGTATATCAGATGTGTATTTGTATTTTTATATTTATTGATTTAAGCATATATATTAATATTGTGTGTGTATATATATATATGTATATATATATATATTTATATATATATATATATATATATATATATATATATATATATATATATATATATATAGGTGTGTGTTTTAGAAATAAAAATGTTCAAAATGTATATAAAAGTTGATGTGAGACAATTCTACTTCCATAGAAATATGTCCTTGAATAAATAAGGACTTTGAATATGACCAATGTATGACCCTGTAACTACAAAACCCGTTTCCATATGAGTTGGAAAATTGTGTTAGGTGTAAATATAAAGAGAAAAAAATTATTTGCAAATCAGTTTCAACTCATATTCAGTTGAATATGCTACAAAGACAACATGTTTGATGTTCAAACTGATAAACTTTTTTTTTTTTGCAAACAATCATCAACTTTGGAATTTGATGGCAGCAACACGTGACAAAGAAGTTGGGAAAGGTTGCAATCAATACTGATAAAGTTGAGGAATGCTCATCTATTTGGAACATCCCACAGGTGTGCAGGCAAGATGGGGACCATGATTGGGTATAAAAACAGCTTCCCAAAATACGGTCAGTCTTTCACAAGCAAGGATTGGGCGAGGTACACCCCTTTGTCCACAACCGCCTGAGCAAATAGTCAAACAGTATAAGAACGTTTCTCAAAGTGCATTTGCAAAAAATTTAGGGATTTCAACATCTACGGTCGATAATATCATCATAAGGTTCAGAGAATCTGGAGAAATCACTCCACGTAAGCGGCTTGGCCGGAAACCAACATTGAATGACCGTGACCTTCAATCCCTTAGACGGCACTGTATCAAAAACCGACATCAATCTCTAAAGGATATCACCACATGGGCTCAGGAACACTTCAGAAAACCACTGTCATTAAATACAGTTCTTCGCTACATCTGTAAGTGAAAGTTTAAGCTCTACTATGCAAACCGAAAGCCATTTATCAACAACATCCAGAAACGCCGCCGGCTTTTCTGGGCCTGAGATCATCTGAAATGGACTGATGCAAAGTGGAAAACTGTTCTGTGGTCTGACAAGTCCATATTTTAAATTTATTTTGGAAATATTCAAAATTGTGTCATCCGGACCAAAGGGGAAGCAAACCATCTGTTATCGACGCAAAGTTCAAAAGCCAGCATTTGTGATGGTATGGGGGTGCTTTAGTGCCCAAGGCATGGGTAACTTACACATCTGTGAAGGCACCATTAATGCCGAAAGGTACATACAGGTTTTGGAACTACATATGCTGCCATCCAAGCGCCGTCTTATTACAGCAAGTCAATACCAAGCCACATCCAGCACGTTACAACAGCGTGGCTTCGTAAAAAAATAGTGCGGGTACTTTCCTGCCCCGCCTGCAGTCCAGACCTGTCTCCCATCGAAAACATGGACTGTTGAACAACTGAAGCTCTACTTAAAACAAGAATGGGAAAGAATTCAACTTTCAAAGCTTCACCAATTAGCTACCTCAGTTCCCAAACGTTTATTGAGTGTTGTTAAAATAAAAGGTGATGTAACACAGTGGTGAACATGCCCTTTCCCAACTACTTTGGCACGTGTTGCAGCCATGAAATTCTAAGTTAATTATTATTTGCAAAAAATAAAAAATAAAGTTTATGAGTTTGAACATCAAATATCTTGACTTTGTAGTGCATTCAATTGAATATGGGTTGAAAAGGATTTGCAAATCATTGTATTCCGTTTATATTTACATCTAACACAATTTCCCAACTCATATGGAAACGGGGTTTGTACTTGGTATCAGATCGATACCCACATTTGTGGTAACATCCAAAACTAATGTAAAGTATCAAACAACAGAAGAATAAGTGTTTATTACATTTTGACAGAAGTTTAGATAGAACATGTTTAAACAGAAAATAACCAGATATTAACAGTAAATGAACAAGTAGATTAATGATCCCTTTTTTACCGCTTTCTTCCTCAAAATTTTGACAAAATAACTGAATGGCACATGAAACAATACGTTACTGCATACATCAGCAGAAAAATGAGAAGCCTTTGTTTACTTACTACAAAGTTGTCTAGTATGTTCACTATTTTATTTAAGGCTAAAATTGTTTTTCGATTGTCATAAGAAACTTATGTTTCATTGTTAGAATGAAGCCAATAATGCAATTTTTTGTGGTCCCCTTTATTTAGAAAAGTATAGAAGAGTATCAAAATACCAGTAACAAAATATTTGTATCAGGACAACTCAACTTGGGGTGAAGCTCAGCTCTTTTGGCTACCCAATCTGGCCAGTGTGGACTGAACATGTGTAGATTGTTGTGTGAATTTCTATTAGTCTTGGTGAATTCTGGGGGGGTTCTGTATGGTGATCACAATAGGTATGTATATATATAGAGAGAGACATTCACCAAGAGGGGAGGGTTAAAGGGAACAAGGAAGTCACCTGTTGAGATGTTCCTGTTCTGTCTAAGTAGAAGGTAAAGGATTGATGACTTCTGCCTCATCAATCGTACACTTCCACAAAATATATAAATATCTTTTATCAACATTTTTTAAACCAAAAACAATTTAAATAAATGAAAACGGCCCCTGCATACTTTGACTTTTCAGAACGTGGCCCTTGGTGGAAAAAGTTTGGACAGCCCTGAACTTTACTATAGAAAATCATTTTTTGCTCAATAACAATGCAGTAAAGTCTTTGTGTACCTTTAGTAGAGAAACATTCTTTAAGTATGTCATGTAGTATTGGTTGGTTGGTTGGTTTAAGTTTATTTCGAACATACAGACAGTTTCAATATGATACATCACATATGTTTACAATATGCTTGAAAAGGAGTAGGAAGTTGCTATTTTAATTTTGTTTGGGAATTTGCCAGTGTGAAATGACAGATTGTGAATATAAAAAAAAATAAGGGAACACTAGAGTAACACATCCTAGATCTGATTGAATTACATACCTTTAATAATTACTCTGCTCTTACTTAGTGGAATGTGCTGACAACAAAATTCCACAAATGTTATCAATGGAAATCAAATTTATAAACCCATGGAGGTCTGGATTTGGACTCAGACTCACAATTAAAGTGGACAAACAAACTACAGGCTGTCTATTCCAATTGCACAACAGCATGTGAAATTGCTTGTCAATCAGTGTTGCTTCTTAAGTGGACAGTTTGATTTCACAGAAGTGTGATTGACGTAGAGTGTGTGGTTTAAGTGTTCCCTTTTTTTTTTTTTTTTTTTAGCAATATACTCTTTTCAATTACTTCTTTTTTCGCTTTCATGTCACTTCCATGACAGTCAGTTGAGATCTTGGATTTAAATGTATTTACAATTTGGAATATTTCCTATTTTGTCACGTTTTTTTGAGGAACAATAAGTTGGGATATCTATCCAATATATGGTGTCATTCAAGTCCTCAACTGACCCAGTTTCTGATATCCTTGGTATCATCTGGTATTGGTTCCAATATTTCCAAAGTAGTTGTTAAAGCGGTCAACTACTTTGTTCATAATGTCAATTTTTATATTTCCATATCTTAGCACCATTTTTAATGATACTATTTAGTATACCCCACAAAGATCTCATGTTGTTTTTGTTTGTGTCTAATAAATGCTATCATTTCCTACATGTTCTTAGTATTCTGGTCAGTTTGTTCTTATACTTTTTGTACTTATTTTCTGCCTCTATATGTTATAAATGTACTATTTTTGTTACAAGCATTTTTAATCCCATTGTTGATTGTTCTTTTTTCACACCTCTTCACTGTACACATTGTCCCAACGTTGTTCTCTCAGATCATTCTCAAATTTATTCATACTTTGTTCTGTGCGTAGTCTTTGAAATATGTTTTTGTCCTTCCATGTTCCTTTTCTTGCAGTTCCCATCATATATTATAAAAATACTGGTAGATGGTCATTGATGTCAGATATTAGCAGACCACTTTTAGTCTTGTTGTCAAAACCATTTGTAAAAATGTTATCAATAGGCAAAGCACAGTGGCCCTCTAGGGCAGTGGTCCCCAACCTTTTTGTATCAGCGGACCGGTCAACGCTTAATAATTTGTCCCGCGGCCCGGGGGGGAGGGATCCTTTTTTTTTTTTTTTTTTTTTTGGCATGAAAAAGGGACGTTTTTGTCATGAAAAGGTGAGGTTTTTGTGGTTGGTGCACTAATTGTAAGTGTATATTGTGTTTTTTATGTTGATTTGATAAAAATAAAAAATAATTTTTTTAATTTATTTTTTTTTAAATAAAAATGAATAAAAAATTATTCTGTGGCCCGGTACCAATCGAGCCACGTCCCGGTACCGGGAACCGCGGCCCGGTGGTTGGGGACCACGGCTGTAGAGGACGTGCGGCCCAACAATGGCCCCGAGCTCTATGGTTAAGAAACCCTGGCGTAGAGGTTTGAATGAGGAAAGCATTTGTGTCACAGATGTATTTCATAAGAGTGTGACTTTTTTCACACACTAATCGGAGCCTTGACTGTTGGCCAACCCCTTTTTTGATGCGATAAAATATCAGCAGGAATAATAACACATAATTGTATTATTTTGTAGTGTGTCAATAACCCATTACATTTCTTTACCTGCATGCTGCTTCTGCCTCCTGCTGTTCCTCTGCATCTTGGAATCACAAACCTCAACACCATGCTGAGCCGTGACAAATATTTGACAAATATTTGGTTACTATTCAGGCTACGACATGTAAATGGAGTATTGTTAGAAGTTTTTGGATGTTTTCTGTGTTTTATTTTATGTATCTTTTATTATGTGTAGTACTGTGTTGCTGCTAGCTCCCAGTAGCCTATAGCCTACCGTTTTTACCGTTTGTAAATGACATGACTATAATACCAGAAAAGACCAACCTTTTGTGTTTATTGGAGGACATTTAGATGTTAACTGGCTGTTCAGCTATGTACAAGTAAACACGCTGCATGTTTGAGATTATATCACACATTACATGCAAGCCCATGTAATCCCATACTTGTTTTTTTTTGCTGATATCGTGCTGATATCTGATATCAATATCAGATCGGGACACCCCTTGCATTTTTTACAGATAATGAGTTGAAGTTCTGAGTATTTTCTTAAAGGGAAGGGACTCATTTGTGTATTTTATGGAAACGTAAAACTCTGTGTTTTACAATGCTTGCTGGTTGGTTGGGGGTGAAATTTTTACTCCACTCAGTCAAATACAAACTGATAAATAGACTTTGAGCTGTGAATACCACTACAAAGTTTACACCAATCTCTACCAGGATGTAAAATGTAATTTTCCACCCAAACGACTTGTCTTTTTCATATGACTGTTTAAAATGCCCTTTTACTTGAGAAAGACACAATTGGCCTTCTCTCTTTGTGACACAAACAAAAAAATCCTTAAGTCCAATCAGTGTATCGGAATTTATCCAATATGAGCGCTCATGTTCACTCACTTCCTGCCTGACTTATTGTGATTTTAAGTAAGTTAAAGCATCAATAGTGAGTAACTTTGATGAAATCAGTGATTGTGTAGCGCCCTTGCCTCGCAAAAAGAGACGCTGTCCTGATAAATTTGAGCGGTCCGTGAACAAGAAAGGTTGACACAGAGCGGTGGGTAAAATGAAGTTTATTCCTTGTGTACATGATGCACACGATGCGTGTGTAGCCACTACTCTCTCCAATGACAAACTGTGTTGTGTGTTTACTTTGCTGTTGTTGTCTTGTGTTGCAGCTGTCAATGTAAAGCCCGGACCCCCCGTCCAGGGAACTGTCTTAAAAAGGTGTTTGTTTGGATGAAATTAATTCTTCACAATGATGAATTTTTCAAAGTATTTCTGAAAAAAATTATCTGTTTCCACTCGCTTTTAGAGCAAAGACACATGTGGAGTTGTCTGTTTTAGCTGAAGAATGTTTACAAAATTATCAGAATTCTCTTTTTGAATCATATTAGAGACTAACATTTTGGATGTAAGAAACTATTAATTTGCAACCAACATCAACAAAATGGCGTTTTTATGAAAATCTCCTCAAAAAAAACCGATTTACTCAAAATATTGTTTTAAACAAAATGGAGGTATCTGGTTTTACGCATTAACCTTTTGTGATAAAGTACACTTACAAACAATGGGTTTGCTTCAAATGTCATCTTTGAAGAAGTGTGTGGATTACACACAGAGACAACAATGAAACATCCATCCATCCATTTCCTACCGCTTATTCCCTTTTGGGGTCGCGGGGGGCGCTGGCGCCTATCTCAGCTACAATGAAACAGAGGGTTGCAATTACTTCTTTAAAGGGGAACATTATCACAATTTCTGAAAGGTTAAAACCAATAAAAATCAGTTCCCACTGGCTTATTTTATATTTCAAAGTTTTTTCTCAAAATTTTACCCATCACGCAATATCCCGAAAAACGGCTTCAAAGTGCCTGATTTACACCATCGCTATATCCACCCGTCTATTGTCCTGTGAGGTCACTGCTTGAAGCCACCAGAAACAAACATGGCGGATAGTACAGAAAGGTATAGCATAGTAGCTCGGATTCAGACTCGGATTTCAGGGGCGCAAGCGATTCAACAGATTACTCATGAATTGAAACGGATGGTTGGAGTGTGGAGGCAGGTACCGAAAATGAAATTAAAGAAGAAACAGAAGCTTTTTGAGCCATATCACGACAGACAGCGGCACGGGAGGAAGCACGGACGAATTCGGCGATCGCCTTCTAACCAACGATTGGTATGTGTTTGTTTGGCATTAAATGTGGGTGGAGGGAAAGGCTGGATGCAAATATAGCTACAAATGAGGCATAATGATGCAATATATACATACAGCTAGCCTAAATAGCATGTTAGCATCGATTAGCTTGCAGTCATGCCGTGACCAAATATGTCTGATTAGCACACTCCACATAAGTCAATAACATCAACAAAACTCACCTTTGTGATTTCGTTGACTTTATCGTTGGAAATGCATCTGCTTTGAGTGTCGCAGGATATCCACACATTCTTGCCATCTCTGTGCCATCTCTGGCGTTGCATAGCTGTCGTCGGTACAGTGTGCAGAACAAACGAGGGACTTTCGCATCTTTTGACCACTGGTGCAACTTGAAACCGTCTCTGTTCGTGTTGTTACAACCGCCGACAACACACCGACGAGGCATGATGTCTCCAAGGTACGGGAAAACAGTCGAAAAAACGGAAAATAACAGAGCTGATTTGACTTGATGCGTGTAATGAGATTGAGAAAATGGCGGGTCGCTTCACGACGTGACGGCACGGGTGAAAGGTCATTGCTCCGACAGGCGAACAAGTGAAAGGCGTTTAAATTGCCAAATTCACCCTTTTAGAGTTTGGAAATTGGTTAAAAAAACATATGGTCTTTTTTCTGCAACATCAAGGTATATATTGACGCTTACATAGGTCTGGTGATAATGTTCCCCTTAAATCACTAATTTACAGTCTATTCAATACACAGACTAAAAAGCAATCACATTAGCATTTTTAAAAAAAAGCCCAAATGATATTTTCCTGTTAGATAAACATAATTCTGTTGTTGTGTGTTTTAACCATCCAGCAGGGCGGCAAGGAGACTTGCATGAACTCTGCACGTTCCCCTCTCCATCTACAACTAATTGGGGCCTCAGGCTGCAAACGCTTATGGGAAGTGTTAATAGAGCAACACAATTGACTGTTCAGCTGTCCAAAGTAATTTCTGTCCTCCTGATGCTGCCGAAATGATGTATTTTTCCCCTTAAAGTGACTGCTGATCCCTCCAGGATTTCACCAGCATTTTTTGTGATTGCGGTGGCCTAAAATGTCTGAATTCGCAGCAGCTTTTTCAGGAAGTTGCAGCAATGCTCAGTGGCCTTGTGGTTAGAGTGTCTGCTCTGAGACCAGTAGGTCGTGAGTTCATACCAAAGACTACAAAAACAGGACCCATTGGTTGGAATTGGGGGTTTAATCACCAAAAATGATTCCCGAGTGTGGCCACCGCTGCTGCTCACTGCTTCCCTCACCTCCCAGGGGGTGGAACCTGGCACGTGCACACATAGGGCCCTATCGGTGCTTGAGCCCCTGCCCTTTTTTGCCTCGTCTTAAAAAGTGCCCTCTGCCTGCCTATGTGTGTGGTTTTTTTTTGTTTGTTTTTTCTTTAGACAACATTCATAAATTTCTGTTGGGGATGTAAAAAAACAAAACAAAACAAAAAAACAGCAGTAAAAAACTCCACGTTTTCTTGTAATACCGGATTGTTTGAGCCCGCGTTTCCGCCAGAGAGAGAGAGAGGGGGCGAGTGAGTGAGTAAGTGAAAGGAGAGAGAGCCAACTGCGCCCCTGAGGATACGTGACAATGGAGCAACTTGAACCTGTGAGTTATTGTCTAGTCGCCGTCCACTTATTCAGCATCTAATATGGGTAATATTTCAGAAAAACGCTGTATTATTCTATTATTCAATGTGTCAGCTTCTGTTTTTGCCGGACGTCGGAGCACAGCGCATCAATTGAGCACGGCACATCAATTCCGCACAGAGCAGAGCGGATCGTGCGGGACAGGAAGTAGTGTACGAAATACAAAATAAAACACCGGGTTAATTTTCAAAATAAAATGCACTGTGTTTATGGCGGATCACATTTCTCTCACAGTAGAGGTTTAGATATAAAGTTGTATTGTGTTTCAGTTGTTTAGTCTGAGCATTAAGTGAGAAAGACCATAAGTTACAACTTGATGGTGTTTTCATCAAGTTAATGGAAGAAGGACAGATTTTCACATTGAAGTTTTTTCCATTTGGGTATTTTTTATTTTTTTTCGAAGTTCATGTTGCACTGTTCAATGTTCAATATTAAAGTGGTTATCTTTAACAATAAATAGCCTAATAATAAACCAGTGTTTTATTGCTTTTCATGTCTTCCAAGCCTATGATAATGTGAATTAACTCATTATGACAATAATTTGTTGACACAAAAGAAATGGCAATCACTTTTATAAATAAATGATGATAAATGGGTTGTACTTGTATAGCGCTTTTCTACCTTCAAGGTACTCAAAGCGCTTTGAAAGTACTTCCACATTTACCCATTCACACACACATTCACACACTGATGGAGGGAGCTGCCATGCAAGGCGCCAACCAGCACCCATTAGGAGCATGGGTGAAGTGTCTTGCTCAGGACACAACGGACGTGACAAGGTTGGTACTAGGTGGGATTTGAACCAGGGACCCTCGGGTTGCTCACGGCCACTCTCCCACTGCGCCACGCCGTCCCTTTACCTACAAAAGACACACAGCTAAGTAGTTAGCTTCCTATTAGCAAATTTAATTTTACATTAATTTCCATATTGTGTAAAGGACCCAAAAAAAATGTCCTGCCCTTTTTCTGACTTTGAGCCCCTGCCCCTCTATAATCATGTGCACGTCCCTGGGTGGAACAAGGGGATGGGTCAAATGCAGAGGGTAATTTATTTTGCCCACATGTGACCTGTATCTGCCACACCCTCATGACTGTTTTGGACTAATGCTTACTTTTTATCTGTGTGTGGTATTTTAGTTTCTATCCTGTGCCCATATTTTATTATTTCACTTCCTCTCTCCGTACACAGGCATCCACAACTGCTACCTGATTGGTAACTGGGGCACACCTGCATCAGATTGCCAATCAGTATCCTATATTGATACAGACAGCGTCGGTTCTATGTCACTCGTTATATCTAATGACATCCGTCCTGCACATTACTATGGCTAATATTCATCAAGGCAAGTTTCGTGACATGTACATTTTGCTGTTTTCCGACTCTCTCGTGACTCTATTTCTTTTGTTTTATAAGTTATATGATTTTACTCACCATCTGCCTGTCGTGTACTGCATCTTGATGTCACATTGCTGAAGTTGCCATCCACGCTTCAACTCTTGACTGTATCTGATTTTTTTCTTGTCAGTGTGAACAATGCAATTCCGATGTGTTCAAATCCGACCCAGGCCTCTTTGGTGTGTGGATATAAATGAGATTATGTATCCGATGGGACTGCAGTCTACTATCAAGGCATTCATCCGACCAATATGTTAACAAAAAACGAGAAGCGTCAAAATTCTTTGCCAAAATAGACGAGTGCAAAATAAACAGTTGCCAAATGGTAAAAATAATATGTTTTAGGAATGTTCCATCACCCCTGTCTCCGACTGCTCGCCCACACGCTCTTCGGAGCAGACATCGAAACAAATGTCCCATAAACTGCGAGAGCCAATAAACATGCCCTCTTTCTTCTTATTCTTCTATGCAGTTCAGAAAATGTTGATTTTGATTGGACAAAACCCTTGAAATTGCCACAAATGTGTCATGTCTGGGAACTTCTTGCCATGTTTACTACCGTAAACACTGCATGTGGGTCAGATTTAGTTCACATTAGATGTAATTTTTTTTTTTGTAATGTGAAGGACCGATTAAAAAGATCGGATATGACAAAACAATCTGAATTGGACATTGCAGAACATAGCCAAGGTTTTAAGTGTTCCTCTCAAAAAGCACAGTATTTCAATGAGAGGTGTGAAACAAATATTGTGTTGTCATATTACTGAATTGTTTAATTTCATTATAACTAATAATGGTAATGTCTTGTTATACTTATAACTACAGAAAGAAACACCGCTAAAGCTTTCTTATTGTCCTCAGTCAGCTCTATCATCCACATGTTGCAGACATTCTCCGAGTATGTTTTACTGTACACCTGAAAAGTGTTCATCCATGTTAAATAGGGGTGTAACAGTGCACGACAATTTCGGTTCGGTACATACCTCGGTTTAGAAGTCACGGTTCGGTTCATTTTCGGTTCAGTAAGAAAACAACAAAATATAAATTTTTAGGTTATTTATTTACCAAATTTATAAACAATGGCTTTATCCTTTCAACATTGGGAACATTCTAATAATTCTGCCCACGTTAATCAACATTAAACTGCCTCTAAGTGTTGCTCTGATTAAATAAAAATGACAAAAATTATAAAAAGTGCAACATTAAACAGTTTCAATTCAACTCATCATGCTTTATTTATCACAGCATTTGGGAAGCCTGTAGTTGATTTTATTATGTAAATGTTATATTTTTATCAACATGTGATAGCAGGGACCCTGCCATTCAAAGCTTCTCTGTCCATAAAACACACGCACACACACACACACCACAAAATGAGCTAACGTTGCGCTAATTAGCCTTCACCTCAAGCCAGAACTGCGAGCGAGCTGAGCTGCAGTTTAAGTTTCTAGAAGGTCAACGGGCTCATAGTGATGTTACGAGTAGTTGACTGGGAGATGTTTATCATTTGGGGAGAGTACGCTGTCTTATGTTCAACTGCTAAACACCTATCTGCTCGACGCTGAAGCATTTACTACATGCGCTCTGAATACGCACTGCTGATTGGCTGTTACCGGTCTGAATACGCACTGCTGATTGGCTGTTACCACTATATATGTAACCCATCAGATGGTTGTGTGGGTGGGACAATGCTGGGTGCTGAGACAGAGGCAGAAGAAGCAAAGCAGCTTGTTAAGACTTTAGCTTAGAAACTCGTTCGGTACACCCCCGTACCGAAACGGTTCTATACAAATACACGCACTGTTACACCCCTAATGTTAAACATTCCTTTATGGAACACATTTACACCTGCACGTTAGGAAACATTTGTGAGGTATTGAGAATGATCCAATGTGCTACTTTTTGTTGGTAAATGACAGACAAGAGCTTATCATCCCAAGTCAAAATCTCTAACATGTATTTGAACATGACAACATTAAATGAAAATGGAAATATGTTTTTAATTGGATATATAAAGGTTAAATAAATAAATGAATACATGTAAACCAGGAAATACATGTTTATGTACTACATTACCCGGAAGGCTTAGCGCTGTGGACAGAACTTGGAAGTAGGGCTGTGCGATATGGCCTTTTTTTAATATCTCGGTATTTTGCCTTAGCCTTCAATGAACACTTGATACATATAATCACAGCAGTATGATGATTCTATGTGTCTACATTAAAACATTCTTGTTCATACTGTATTAATATATGCTACTTTTAAACTTTCATGCAGAGAGGGAAATCACAACTAAGTCAATTGACCAAAACTGTTTTTATTAAAGCAGTTGTTAGAAGGTGACTTTTCAAATGATGCTACATATTAGCAGTAATGATTTTTTTTGGTAACAACGCTTGTGCCTCACACTTGACAAATTACGGTTGTCTGTTCAACATATTCCCACTTAAAGCCAAACCACCGCCAGACAACGGACCCCCTGCTGTTTTTCTTGGGAATTAATTATTCCTTCATTCTCTCGTATTACCACTCGCAACACTCCGCTAGCATCACAGCTAACGTTAGCCACGCTGCTACCTCTCTGCTGGGCGAAGGCGTGTACGTATGTGACATATGACATGACAGTATGTGACGTGTGTAATTTTGTGCGCGTGCTGTCTGTGAGAAGGAGACACAAGAAGGAGTGGGAAGAGCATGTGCTGCAATGCCCGCAGCTAAAAACAACTGTGTGAGAGCGTGTACTGGAAAATTACAACATAGTCATTTTCTATATCGCACAGAGACAAACCCGTGAATATTATCGCGTATATCGATATATTGCCCTCCCTACTTGGAAGTAGGTCTGAGCTATGCGGGACGACGATTGTGCAGTTAGAGCAATAAAGAGTTGATATATTGTTACCCATTGTTGTTCCTGCTTCGTCTACACAAGAAACAAACGTAAGTGTTAATAAGAGTTGACGTGGGCGATCAAAATGTCGCTGATTGGCCAAAATGTGCGGGAAAGTTGTGGATATTGAACAAAGTTGCGAAATTGGTCAAATGTGCGTGAATCGTCGTGATTGCAACATTGCAAATTCTTGGAGGGACAAATTGGTGTCATCAACAGTTGCTGCGTGTCCTGCAGGAAATGGTGTAAATGTTTCAAATGCAATGAAACCTTCCCTCATTTGCTTGTATTCTCAAAATACTTGGCATAACTTAACCTCGAAAAAATACCTAAAAATGTTTCTCAAATTTGTTTTCAGGTTGCCAGCTAGTGTGAATGCCTTGTTTGCTATGTGAGTGACATGTGATGTAGTAGGATTATTTATCCCCAGCTAAAATAGTCACCACAAATCACGCACATAACAAACATAGCATTAGCAATATCTAGTAACATGAACACAGATCTAAGGATACACATTCAGGTATTTCCCAAAATTGACACTGTAATCCCAGATTAACTTTTGGAACTACTGAATTTGTGTTCAGGTTGCTAGCTAGTGATAATGCTATGTTATCTTCCTGAGAGACTTGTGATCTTAGCAGGCGAACAGTTTATTGACTTTGACTAAAACTCTTATTTTTGTCTTAAATTTGTCTTTAGTTTACTACTTTGTGCAAGTGCTACATTATACAAACCCCGTTTCCATATGAGTTGGGAAATTGTGTTAAACGGAATACAATGATTTGAAAATCCCTTTCAACCCATATTCAATTGAATGATGTTCAAACTCATAAACTTTATTTTTTTTTTGCAAATAATAATTAATTTAGAATCTCATGGCTGCAACACGTGCCAAAGTAGTTGGGAAAGGGCATGTTCACTACTGTCTTACATCACCTTTTCTTTTAACAACACTCAATAAACATTTGTGAACTAGGGAAACTAATTGTTGAAGCTTTAAAAGTGGAATTCTTTCCCATTCTCGTTTTATGTAAAACTTCAGTCGTTCAACAGTCCGGGGTCTCCACTGTCGTATTTTACGCTCCAGAATGTGCCACAAATTTTTGATGGGAGACAGGTCTGGACTGCAGGCGGGCCAGGAATGTACCCGCACTCTTTTTACGAAGCCACGCTGTTGTAACATGTGCTGAATGTGGTTTGGCATTGTCTTGTTGAAATAAGCAGGGGCGTCCATGAAAAAGACGGCGCTTAGATGGCAGCATATGTTGTTCCAAAACCTGTATGTACCTTTTAGCATTAATGGTGCCTTTACAGATGTGTAAGTTACCCATGCTTTTGGCACTAATGAACCCCCATACCATCACATATGCTGGCTTTGGAACTTTGCATCGATGGTTCGCTTCCTATTTAGTCCGGATGACACAATGTCGAATATTTCCAAAAACTATTTGAAATGTGGACTCGTCATACCACGGAGGCCGGCGGCGTTTCTGGATGTTGTTGATAAATGGCTTTCGCTTTGCATGGTAGAGCTTTAAATCTATGATTCCCGCCCGGCGATCCTGATTGGTTCATTACTTTTTTGCTATCTGGAAGGAGTTTGCAATGCCTTCGAGCCCAGATCCTTGTGTGGAACTCAGCAAACTACAAGGGTCTGGCGAGAGTCAGGTTAGAAGGAGCGCATATTGGTCGAGAAGTTGTTTACATTCAGATCAGGCAAACGCAAAAATAGCTTGTGTGAATGTGGCCATCTTGATTTCCGACCCAGTACCTGGAATGCTTTTAACTCGGCTGTGACGTCATTCCCAGCTTTGACTTCCAGATTTCCGAGATGAATGGAAGGCATGAAGTTGTTTATGTTCATGCTGCACAGGTATAATAAATTTATGTAAAAAAAAAAGAAAAAGCTAGCAAGATATCACTAGTATGCGAACCATAGCATGCAAACTGCTAGCATGCATCAGGTACCAAAATATTAACATTATCCACACAATAAGATGAAGACAAGACTTGACGAGTTAGGTGACGGCCTAACAACATTTGCAGGTTGCACTTTCTTTTTATTTTACTTTTACTTAGATTCTGTCATAGTCTATTAGTTTCACTCAGTGATGGGTAGTAGCTCGCAACAAGTAGCTAATCTATGTCGCTTAACTACATTCCCCAGTGGCCTGGGGGTAGCGTCAATTGCTTCTTTTTGAACCACTCGCCATTAGCAGAATAGCAATTACCTATTTTTAGACCCGTGTAGCGCATTAGCGGCCTTCAAAAGGTACACGCTACAAAACAAGAGAGGGAGAAAATAAATAGAAAAAAAAAAGAAAGAAAACGGACAGCAATCCAAGGGGGGATAAAAAAATAAGTAAGTAGAAAATCCATGATGATTGGTTAGATCACGTTGATGAGTCACGATTGGCTAAGGTAGTGGTTCTCAAATGGGGGTACGCGTAGCCCTGGGGGTACTTGAAGGTATGCCAAGGGGTACGTGAGGTTTTTTAAAAATATTCTAAAAATAGCAACACTTCAAAAACCCTTCATAAATATATTTATTGAATAATACTTCAACAAAATATGAATGTGAAACTTTGAAAAGAAATGCAACAATGCAATATTCAGTGTTGTTTTTGGACATGTTCCATAAATATTGATGTTAAAGATTTCTTACACTAAGGGTGGTCGTATAAACCAGTGTTTCTCAAATGGGGGTACGCGTACCCCTAGGGGTACTTGAAGGTATGCCAAGGGGTACGTGAGATTTTTAGAAAATATTCTAAAAAAAAAGCAACAATTCAAAAATCCTTTATAAATATATTTATTGAATAATACTTCAACAAAATATGAATGTAAGTTCATAAACTTTGAAAAGAAATGCAACAATGCAATATTCAGTGTTGACAGCTAGATTTTTTGTGGACATGTTCCATAAATATTGATGTTAAAGATTTTTTTTGTGAAGAAATGTTTTGAATTAAGTTCATGAATCCAGATGGATCTCTATTACAATCCCCAAAGAGGGCACTTTAAGTTGATGATTACTTCTATGTTTAGAAATCTTTATTTATAATTGAATCACTTGTTTATTTTTCAACAAGTTTTTATTCATTTTTATATCTTTTTTTCCAAATAGTTCAAGAAAGACCACTAAAAATGAGCAATATTTTGCACTGTTATACAATTTAATCAATCAGAAACTGATGACATAGTGCTGTATTTTACTTCTTTATCTCTTTTTTTCAACCAAAAATGCTTTCCTCTGATTAGGGGGTACTTGAATTAAAAAACATTTCACTGAAACTGGTTGAGAACCACTGGGCTAAGGTAATGAAAACATTACGGCAAGCCAATCAGAGGCAAGATAGGGAGGGTCATCAAAACCAGGACGTAAAATCCGAACACAATCTTCAGCGGTGGCAGAAACCACATGAGGAGAAGGTATCTCCTGGGACGAGATCATGAGAGTATTTACTGTAGGAGTGTAAACTCAACCAGAATGTAAAAGGATGTCACTTTAAGACGGCTTCCAAATTAAAACGTTGCACTCTGTAAATGTAGTATTTTGAGGCTTTGTTTGCTCTCCTACGTATGTTCCTTCCAGACCATTTACCGGTACTTTTATGTAATTGACATTTTTTGAACATTTTCTAAACGTTCTGTTGGCTGACTCGACAGTGAGCAGCTGTGTGAGCGTACCACTTATGGAGGCGCTGGAAATGTTAAAAAGCCAGCCAGAGGGCATATTTCCAGTTTGTGTTTATTATAATAAACAATGAAACTGAGCATTTTTTTCTGCTACTCGTTTGGTGGAAAGTTGTACATTAAGTTGAGATATATATATTTATATATTTGTACTGTTGATGTAGCAAGCTACTTCCGCCGTGTATTTAGGAGTTTAGCTTGCTACAACTCTGTGGGGATAGCTTCATCTGAAGTTTAGCTACATTTAATTGAGAGTAACTGGTAGCTTAGCTTACTACATTTCCACGTGTATGGTGAAAAGTTGTCAAATCCTGTTTCGATATGAGGTGGGAAATTGTGTTAGATGTAAATATAAACGGACTACATGTTGTGATCCGGCTTCCGGATCACACATCTAGTATGTTTAGTCCCTTTTTTGTATTTTCCTATTATGTTTTGATCATGTTTTGGACTCTATCGATCCTGTTTCATAGCCCACTTCCTTGTTTACAATCGTCACCATGAGTACCTAATCTGTTCCTCCTGCACGGCTCATTCACACACCGGTTTGTAATTATGTTTTCTGTATTTAAGCCCTTCTGCTACCTAAGTTCAGCCTCGCCAGTTTGTTTGTGTCCTGCAACCGTTACGTGAGTAGTCTCTGTTTATTTTGCTGCCAGCTGAATGTAGCTTGCCTCCGCGCGCTTGGCTCGCGCTTTATGGACTCCGAACTCTGTCTTCTGTTTATATTAGCATTTAGTTTTCTGTGCTCAGACACGCCTTTGATTTGCTCTTTGTACCAGTGTTCTTTTGAAACTTCACATTAAAAGCTGGTCATACCTTCATTCTTGCCTGCTGTGATCCTGCGCATCGAGAGGCGACATTCCCCGCGCATCCACTATGCCGCGTACACGTAAGAGAAACTGGGGAGCAGAAACGAGTCATCTCGCGCTGGATCCTCCAGGACTCCGTCCACAACAAGCAGCATACAAGCAGGACTCCTCAATTTGGGTTGGTAGTTTGTTCACTTCCCCTACTTCCAGTCACCACACTGATAGCACTCCACTAGCTTCCGCTTCCCCTGTCACTCACAGTGACGTCACTCCGTTCACGCCCCCCTATGACGTCACCATTAACCCCTTAGTGGATTCCCCTGCACATTTTTTTGACAGTAGTGATGAGGAGTTTTTTAATAATGAACTGTCTCACATACCACCCAAGGACCTAGTTTTATTTAAGAAAATTTTCAAGGACAATTATTGCACCTCCAAGCCCAGTCACACTCCCAAAAATGACTTTAATTCCAAGATTAATTATTATCAGGACATTTTTCTCCACTATGACGCTAGTCCATCTTCACCCCCCACACCTGCTTCCCCGCCTCTCAAGTCTCGTTCCTCGCCTAAATCCGTGCCGTTTTCCTCCTCATTTAGTGAGGAATTTGAACATTTTAGAGGGGAGGAGCCTGCCCTCCTCCAATCCTCCCACCACCCACCCTTACGGTCAGCTTTTGTCCAACAGGATCCGGGTCTTGAGGGGAGGGCTAGTACTAGCTGCCGTGCTACGAAAGTAGCACGGCGGCATACTGCTAAACCACCTCGACGACCGGTCCAGCCACCTTCACCTGTTTTTCCACCTGCCGTACATTCTGTTAAGCCACTTAGACCTCCACCACCGGTGTTTTCCCCTGTTAAACCTGTTAAGCCATCTAGACCTCCTCCACCGGTGTTTCACCTGTTAAGCCTCCTAGACCTCCTCCACCTGTGTTCCGTCCAGGCTCTAGTTCTTGTGTTAGTCCAATACCTGTTGCTATTCAGAGTTCAAGTCCTAGCCTTTCTTGCCATAATTCTAGTCATACTCGTAGACCCACTTGTAGACTAATGCGTAGTCCAAGTCCCGGTCCGAGTTGTCGAGCTTCCCGTAGTCTCTATTCTAGACCCACTTGCAGACTAACTCGTAGTCCAAGTCCCAGTTCTAGTTCCTTGTCTTCTTGTAGTTCTCGTACTTACTCTAGTCACACTCGCAGACCCATTTGTAGACTGATTCAGAGTCCAAGTCCCGGTCTGAGTTCCTTAGCTTCTCATAGCCTCAATTCTAGTCCTAGACCCACTTGTAGACTGAATGGTAGTCCAAGTCCCGGTCCCAGTTACGTACCTTTGTGTAGTCTTGATTGTTTTTCTTGTCCTAATTCCCCTCGTGGTCTTAGTCCTCACAGTAACCCTAGTCCTTGCCCAAGTTCTTGTCCGAGCCCCAGTATCACTATAAGTCCTAGTCTTTGTCCAAGTCCTTGCCCGAGCACCAGTATGATTGTAAGTCCCAGTCCTTGCCCAAGCCCTAGGTTGACCTCTAGTCCTAGTTCTGTCCCAAGCCCTGGTTCGACTGTAAGTCCTGGTCCTTGCCCAAGTCCTTATAAAAGCACTAGTTTGATTGTAAGTCCTGGTCCTCACACAAGTCTTTGCCCAAGTCCTAGTGTTAGTCTAAATCCTCATAGTAGTCCTAGTCCTCCTCTCAGCCAGTCTCTTAGTTCTCCTCGGCATGCCCCTCTACCTGCTCCTCGGCTGAAGCCGGCTCCTGATCCTCTGCCGGCCTCTGCACCTGATCCTCTGCCGGCCTCTGCACCTGATCCTCTGCCGGCCTCTGCACCTGATCCTCTGCCGGCCTCTGCACCTGATCCTCTGCCGGCCTCTGCACCTGCTCCTCTGCCGGCATCCGCACCAGTAGAGGTCAAGCCTCCTCTACGTCAGCCACGGGTGTGGCCGGACCACAGGCGTCCCCCTCAACGGGTGCGTCCACCTCCACGGCTGTGGCCCTACCCCGGGCGTCCTCCTCGTAGGACGCGCCCGGGTCTTCGTCAGCCACTAAGGTGGCCTCTGCGGGTCTGCCCGCCTGGACTGTTGTGGCAGCGACGTTCCACCCGCCGCCGCCACCTAGCGTGTCCTCGGTGGATCCGGGGACACAGGACTTATCGACCCTCCACCCGGTCCTCGCTCCACCCTCCCTTCATTTTCAGACTGTCTCATTGTGGGAGGGGGTTCTCTGTATTGCTGTATTTTTGGGGCATCTGGGATCTGCCCCTTAGGGGGCGGGGGGGTAATGTTGTGATCCGGCATCCGGATCACACATCTAGTATGTTAAGTCCCCTTTTTGTATTTTCCTATTATGTTTTGTTCATGATTTGGACTCTATCGATCCCGTTTCATAGCCCACTTCCTTGTTTACAATCGTCACCATGAGTACCTAATTTGCTCCTCCTGCACGGCTTATTCACACACCGGTTTGTAATTATGTTTTCTGTATTTAAGCCCTTCTGCTACCTAAGTTCAGCCTCGCCAGTTTGTTTGCGTCCTGCAACCGTTACGTGAGTAGTCTCTATTTATTTTGCTGCCTGCTAAATGTAGCTTGCCTCCGCGCGCTTGGCTCGCGCTTTATGGACTCCGAACTCTGTCTTCTGTTTATATTAGCATTTAGTTTTCTGTGCTCAGACACGCCTTTGATTTGGTCTTTGTACCAGTGTTCTTTTGAAACTTCACATTAAATGCTGTACATACCTTCATTCCTGCCTGGTGTGATCCTGCGCATCGAGAGGCGACATTCCCCGCGCATCCACGATGCCGCGTACATGTAACACTACAATGATATGCAAATCCTTTTCAACTTATATTCATGTGAGTGCACTACAAAGACAAGATATTTGATGTTCAAACTCAAAAACTTTATTTTTTAGCAAATAATAATTAACTTAGAATTTCATGGCTGCAACACGTGCCAATGTAGTTGGGAAAGGGCATGTTCACCACTGTGTTACATCACCTTTTCTTTTAACACTCAATAAACGTTTGGGAACTGAGGAAACTTAATTGTTGAAGCTTCGAAAGTGGAATTCTTTCCCATTCTTGTTTTATGTAGAGCTTCAGTCGTTCAACAGTCCGGCGTCCCTGCTGTCGTATTTTACCCTTCATAATATGCTTCACATTTTCGAAGGACAGGTCTGGACTGCAGGCGGGCCAGGAAAGTACCCGCACTCTTTTACTACGAAACGCCGCTGTTGTAACACGTGGCTTGGCATTGTCTTGCTGAAATAAACAGGGGCGTCCATGATAACGTTGCTTGGATGACAACATATGTTGCTCCAAAACATGTATGGACCATTCAGCATTAATGGTGCCTTCACAGATTTGTAAGTTACCCATGCCTTGGGCACTAATGCACCCCCATACCATCACAGATGCTGGCTTTTGAACTTCGCGCCTATAACAATCCGGATGGTTATTTTCCTCTTTGTTCCGGAGGACACCACATCCACTGTTTCCAAATATAATTTCAAATGTGGACTCGTCAGACCACAGAACACTTTTCCACTTTGCATCAGTCAATCTTAGATGAGCTCGGACCCAGCGAAGCCAGCGGCGTTCCTTGGTCTTGTTGATAAATGGGTTTTGCTTTGCATAGCAGAGTTTTACCTTGCACTTACAGATGTAGCAACCAGCTGTAGTTACTGACAGTGGTTTTATGAAGTGTTCCTGAGCCCATGTGGTGATATGCTTTACGCACTGATGTCTGTTTTTGATGCAGTACTGCCTGAGGGATCAACGGTCCATAATATCATCGCTTACGTGCACTGATTTCTCCAAATTCTCTGAACCTTTTGATGATTTTGCGGACCGTACATCGTAAAATCCCTAAATTTCTTGCAATAGCTCGTTGAGAAATGTTCTTCTAAAACTGTCCGACAATGTGCTTACAAATTGGTGACCCTCGCCCCATCCTTGTTTGTAAATTACTTAGCATTTCATGGAAGCTCCTTTTATACCCAATCATGGCACCCCATTGTTCCCAATTAGCCTGCACACCTGTGGGATGTTCCAAAAAAGTGTTTGAGGAGAATTCCTCAACTTTATCAGTATTTATTGCCACCTTTCCCAACTTCTTTGTCATGTGTCCCTGGCATCAGATTCTAAAATGATTATTTGCAAAAAAAAAATGTTTATCAGTTTGAACATTAAATATGTTGTCTTTGTAGCATATTCAACTGAATATGGGTTGAAAATGATTTGAAAATCATTGTATTCCGTTTTTATTTACATCTAACACAATTTCCCAACTCATATGGAAACGGGGTTTGTACAATAAGTTGAGATACATATTTATATATTCGTAGTCTTGATGTAACAAGTTAAATTTGCCGTGTAGCTTGCTACAATTCTTTGGGGATAGCTTCATCTGTAGCTTAGCTTCATTTAATTAAGTATAGAAAAATGTGCTTGCTCATCTGTTGCTTGATCTAGTATCTTGAGAACATTATGAGCTTCTCATATCTGTCTAATTATGTGATCATTTGTTTCTCTTGTATTGCTCCCAAGGGACCCTTAGGAGCAATAAATAAGCTAAAAAGAGACATGACATCACTGAGACAAAGGAGGTTGAGTTGAGACAACAATTTGAGCAATATTTGAGGAGAGCTCATTTATCTATGCACTGATCTCAATTATGTCTCATTTATTTTGAGATGTATGAGCAATAAAAGACATCTTATGTATGTCTCTTTCATGTCTTTCTTATTCCTCTTAAATATCTTAACAAAGCCATCATATCTCAACTTTGAGATTAATGAGAACAAATTGAGAGTGCAATTTAAATATTCATTATCTGACTTATTTAAAAATAACACTCAAAAAATACTCAAATATTGAAATGTGTGACATTTTATTTGGCTATACAAAATATAAGATATACAAATAGATTAAATACAACAATTTAAATGTAGTTAATTAGTATATACACAGTATACATATTGTTATTCACAAGAATTAAAATATAAAAAACAATATACAAAAAAATAAAACAAATACAAAAATAAATGAATTTAACTCAATACTCACTTTGTTGTTGTGAAAAAGTCTGGTGTAGCTTTTTAACTCCTTGTTTAGCAAACTATGTAACGTAGTTTAAAAAAACACTTGACTTCATCACAGTAAGAGGGTGAGTAAATGACTAAATTTCCATTTTTTAAATATTCCAAGCAAAAACTGAAGTACATTTAAAAAATTGTAACCGTACTGTTTTTGAACTGGTTTACATACAAAAAAATTATCACACATTGAAAACCAGGGATACTTAACATTTTTTACCTCAGGGCCTGACCAACTTTACCACTACAGAGGGTCTGGGGCTTACTCAAATACAAACATTGAATTGGTCATCTTACACTAAAGTGTATTACAACTGAGTACCATTGCAGCCCGTATGGACAGACCACAGCTAAGAAACAGATTTTTATTGGCGGCTCCCAAGGGTACTTGCAGCCAAACAGTGGGCCACAGCCCTATGATTAAGAAACACTGTTGTAAACAATAAACCAGCCTCTTGCGATAACAATATAACATTTGGTACACAAATGATTATTGAAACATTTTGAAATTGGTTACAAAAGCTACTTATATATCAGATTATGTAAGCAGTGACATTTTGCGTAATTTCCAGTTGTATTATTTTTTTTATTTGGAAACAGCTTTGCACTGTGAAGGAATACTAGCTGCTAGCATGTTACTGAGGTAACATCAGTGCCAAATTTGCTTGACACAGCACCGCTCAATATGCATTGTCAAAGTATAACGTGGTACTAAAAGCTAGGGCAATTTTATACAATATATAATGCGCAACCATAGACCAAAATATTAACTTGTTTACAAAGGAAACATCCTAACCCAGGATGAACTTGGCAGGTACAAGAGCTTACTTAAAACCTGCTCTGGCCCGACATTTGTTTACCAAAGCTTTCTTGAGTTTGGCCTCCTCAATAATGTCCCAAGCAGGAAGGGTACCGCGTCTCAGGACATACGCTGTAAGGCAAGAACATAAAAATCAGGCATTTGTAATTATGTCACATTTGAGTTTCTACAGGTATCAAATTTATGCAATGCAATAATAATAATAATGCAAATCTAACTTAATGCTTTTTAATGCCATTTTTTGGTATTAAAGAAAAAGTATTGCCTATAGTTATTATATATAGTCCAAAGCTAACAATTATTTGTATACACAGTTGTAAGCATTAGAGAAGTTAATTATGCATGCGCTAAGCATGTGTTTGGAAAATGGATGATCGATTTAAATATTTTAGAAAAATACAGAACGATATTTCTAAAATGGCCAATAAGATGTTAAGATCCATACTCCGATCTTCCCATATTATGGTTTATTGTTCCATTTTTGTATCACCCCGTTTGACGTCTTTATTTCCTGTTTAGTCTGTCACCATGGTAGCTCATTAGTTCACCTGCCCCTCGTTATCTACGCACAACTGTTTTCTTCTAATCACCTCCCTTATTTATACTCGCCCCTTTTCGTTTTTCATTCTCGGATCCTAATTTGCCTACGTGCAACCGTGACGACTCTCATCCTTCTACTGTATGTATTTTCTCGCTAGCTTTCATGCTATGCCACTTGTTTATTCCAGTTTTCATACTGATGATTTGTTTTCTCGTGCCAAGTTTTGGTTTCCTAGTGTTTTATCCTAGCTTTCACGCTAGCGTCTTTTGTTTGCTTTCTCTTTACACCAGAGTTTTTGTTCCTAGCCTTTTTATTATTTAATAAATCCATTTATAACATACCCTGTTGTGTTCATCGCTTCGACGCATCCCTGGAAGAACCAAACCGGCATTACCATGCCGAAGAAGAGTAATCACATAAGATGCATTTAAAAAAAGCCAAGTCAATTAAAGATATTGTATTTTACACCCTTTGTTTAAAATATTTACAGTAAATATCAAGCTATGTATCAATTGTCCGGCAGCTAAAGGAACTTGTATTTATTTATTGTGGGAATGTCAAAGAATAAAAGAGTTGTGGTCTGCTGTAAAAATTGCCTTGTTTGTCCATCCTAGGCCAGCGTAGATCACTTAAGGCGCCTGTGTCACGACAGTTGCTGATGTTAGCCAAGTTAGCTCATATGTGTTGAAGTGGAGGTGATTGAAATAAACGAGTCGTGTATTAAAAAAGCTCAGCTTCCCCATTATCCTGACATGGTGTCACAGTTAAGGATTACACGCCTACAGTGACCAAAGAATGGAAAAGTTTAGGCCTCCAGAGCGGTTTCATTTTGCCGTGTTAAGGCAATGCTATTGTCACGTTCCCACCTTACAATACCTCTGGTGTGCTGTACTCGATAAGGGATCAAATTTTCTCGTATAGAACTTTCATTTAATTATTGTCACACAATTTTGGCCTGAAAAAACCCTCAGTTTAGGAAAACTTACTTAGGATTCCTTCAACTTTTTTCCGGTCAAGGATGCGCTTTCCTGTTCCTGCGGGTTTGTTTCCAGGGCGACCAAAAGGGACAGCATTTTGACACTCCTCAACTGTCAAAAAAGTGGTCAAAAAGTGCGTGGAATAAACGCATACAATTGGTCTTTGAAGCATGACTCATGGCAGCAAAATGGAACCATGATATGAAAAGGTAGCTCCTGCTGGCCTGATTGTTGAGGAGCGCCGTCGCTGTATTTGTTTCCAACGAGGTTGCAGAAAGTTTGAATTACTCTGACTTGGCCCGGATCTGAAAGGGAAAAAATAGCACAAACAATACCACAATGAGAAAAGAATGTGTTCAAGACCCAATCACAAATTTAAGTAAACAAAACAATTACATCATGAAACAATTAGCATGAATGACTTGCCTATTTTCAAGAGGACTTCTTCGATTCGTTGCTTTTCTCACAGGATTTTTTCCAACTCCTCCCTACATCCATCACATGGCGTCCATGATTTTTCTGCCCGCGGTTGATATGGGATAGTGTCCTCGGCACAGGGGTTGCCTGCATCTCTCCTGTCCGGTGCCAGGAAAGCTGCGTTCTTATTGTCGGGTGGATTCACCCCGCTAACTAGCATGCTAGTGTACACCAAGTGAAGGACCAGAGGTGTTGTAGACATTTGGTGATGGGTCAGCGGTGTTGAAGTCATGCAGTGATTGGCTGGGTGTACAGGCTCCATAGTGATCAACCTTTTGTGGTGAGGCCATAGGATGATGGGCAGGATGCATGGCCTTTGATGTTGAGGACATACGGTGATGGGATGGCTGTATTGCCGCTGTAGGGTGATGGACCAATGGTTCCCTCTTTGGTAAACCTATCATGAAATTTCATTGAACCATAGATTACCATTCTATAAACACAATTTGTCCATATATGTGTGTGTATATATATATATATATATATATATATATATATATATATACACACATACATACACACACACACACACACAAAAAAATTACTGAAATAACCCGCATTTTAACATCTAGCGGCCAAAGTGGACCCAAGTCTATGTACAGTGAGGAGAACAAGTATTCAATAGACTGGCGATTCTGTAAATCCATCCATTTACTACTGCTTATTCCCTTTTCGGGTCGCGGGGGGCGCTGGCGCCTATCTCAGCTACAATCGGGCGGAAGGCGGTGTACACCCTGGACAAGTCGCCACCTCATCGCAGGGCCAACACAGATAGACAGACAACATTCACACTCACATTCACACACTAGGGCCAATTTAGTGTTGCCAATCAACCTATCCCCAGGTGCATGTCTTTGGAAGTGGGAGGAAGCCGGAGTACCCGGAGGGAACCCACGAATTCACGGGGAGGACATGCAAACTCCACACAGAAAGATCCCGAGCCTGGATTTGAACCCAGGACTGCAGGACCTTCGTATTGTGAGGCAGACGCACTAACCCCTCTTCCACCGTGAAGCCCGATTCTGTAAAATATAAAACAAAACAAAAAATGACATTGCATTTGCATTTTGCATTGAATTTTTTTCCATGGAATTGATCACGTAGTAACCTCTACTTCTCTGAAGTATCAAATATGGATTTCATGCAATAAGATGCACATTAATTACTTAATAATAATATTAGAGCAAGCAAGGTTCGCTGCATGAGGTCATTCGCGCTTTGGGAACTTAGCAAACAGAAAACAGGCATTGTCACTGAGCAATGGGAGTGTCATGCTATAACAGACAATCATTTAACAGTATTTACTGAGCAATGGAAGGGACATGCCAACAGCCAATCACGTAACAGTATCAACAAGTAAGCTACCTCGATGATGCTAATTATGCTAACTAGCAAGCTTGTTTTGGTTTCCCTGTCCTGAAATTCAGCGCGGCGTTTAGGCAAGAGCAACGGCAAGTACCTGCGGCGGTGCTTAGCGTTCCACAAATTTTGTTTGGGTCCTATTTTTTGATATTGTTTACTTAATTCATCCAATTTGTTATTGTTGAAAGCTCCGGTCGGACAGGTTTTCACGGGACACATTTCCGGTGTTGTGTGTTTCTCTGAGAACCCACGGGTGTTTAGTTAATGCTCGATTGCTGATAAGAAAGCAAAGTTGGCTCCGTTTTTCTACACTCATCCTTCAACTCCCATCCTTCCACTACTTTTATTTACATTTTCATTTCTATTCAATATAAAAAAATGTGAAATTTATATTTTGACATTAAAATAAATGTTTCAAAACTTACATTTATTCTGTTAAGAAAATATATATGGTGTAACTGTTTATAAGATTTCAGTGTGTTCAAGTACTTTTTGAGCACATTCATCAATACTGTGAGAACAATTGTAACCATGACATGAAATGTTAATTTTGTTACTACCTAGTTTTGATTCATGAGACTGTAGAGTGGATATTTACACTCTATGAACATTTCGACCATGATTAAAATGTAATAAAATGATGGCAAATAATTGTTTTCAGGGTTTACATGTTCAGAACTTTTAATCCTGAAATCAAAGTGGATACATATGTTGGGTTTTGGGCAATTACATACATTAAATATTTATATTTGTCATTTACATACCACTTACGGAAACAATCATTTGATGGCAGATAAAATAACATGTCAGTTAATGCTGTTTTTTTGGTTTGGAAGTTCACCAAATTTGATTTGATAAAGATTTAAAGTTTGGAACTTGTAGCCTCATAGGCATGAGGTAATAAATGTCAAGCTTACCCATAGAGTGGTGGTGGTCCAACAGTGTTGCTGCCTGTTACAAGTCCCTTGTCACTTGATAGATTCAGCGCTGTGATATTATCATGTTCAGACAGTGGGTTCTGAGCTACTGTAATGGTGTCAGACCCTGATGTTGAGTGTGATGGCTCACTGGCTTCCGAAATATTTAAAAATGACTCCAGTGGAGTTTGCAGCCTTCTGGTGACTGAGTCTGATCTTTTACTGAAATATGTTAAACAGTTGCCCTATAAAATTCACCATCAGACCACTTATAAAACAGAATATCCTGTTCTAAGATCTAAGATCTGCACAGGAGCTTCATCTCTTGACAAAATGTCTGCTCCTGTAAAGATGTTGCCGGTACAACCGTCCTCCCATCTGACGAATGCCAAACAATCTGAAAGAGAGAGTGCAAAAGAGAAAGTGTTTAAAATTTGTTATTTATGTATAAACGTTTGGACTGGAATTTGTCACCTCATTTGGACAACAATGTTGTGATTATTCCGTCTACCCATCCCTATTTGCATTTTAAAGCAGATGCAGTAGGATGAGCTTGCCCATCGCAGTCTTAGAGGTGTGTGGCCTCATTACAATTAAGGTACTGTTACCTAACTTCCTTGGGGCGACTTTCCCAAGGTGGCATTATCAGCGGTTCTTTAAATACTAAAACTAATAAAATCATTTTTCCAGTTTGTTAGCTACATGTAACACTGCAATTTGGCTTAACCGTAGTCCGCTATGCCACACATACATAGAGACGTACCAGATTGCTCATTAGAGGGAGTAGAATTATGACCAGAATTACTCCTAACCAGAGGTGGGTAGTAACGCACTACATTTACTCTGTTACATTTACTTGAGTAACTTTTGGGATAAATTGTACTTCTACGAGTAGTTTTTATGCAACATACTTTTACTTTCACTTGAGTATATTTATAGAGAAGAAACGCTACTTTTACTCCGTTTCATTTATCTACATTCGGCTCGCTACTCGCTACTTTTTTTTTATCGATCTATTAATGTTTGTTTTGGTTAATGACAGAGCTTTAAAGTAGAATCCACGCATGCCTGTGTTTCACCAATCACATGCAGTCACTGGTGACGTTGGACCAATCAAACAGTCGGGTCTTAAACTCGTTTAAGACCCGACATAAACGAGTTGAAAAACTTATTGGGGTGTTACCATTTAGTGGGTAGCTGTACGGAATAAGTACTGTACTGTGCAATCTACTGATAAAAGTTTCAATCAATCAATCAAAAGTGTAAAGGACAAAAGACACTTTTTATTTCAAACATACTTTCCGTCAAAAGCCTAAAGACTGATCGCACAGTTCCTGTCTTCACAATAAAAGTGCCGCTCCATCACGCCTGCGCTAACAAAATAAGAGTCTCCGAAAGCCAGCGCAAACAAGCTAGCAAGCTACGGAGTTTGCCGCCAATGTATTTCTTGTAAAGTGTATAAAAACGACTATGGAAGCTGGACATTAAAGATGCCAAAAACCAACGACTTTCATGTGGTATTAGACAGAAAAGAGGAACTTTTTTCCTCCTCCATTTGAAAACGTGGACGTCTGATTCCAATCAATGCAAGTCATCAGAATATTCTTGTCTTCATGAAAGATAGGAATCTATATGTTAAACATGCATGTATATTCATTAAAACACCTTCAACATGTGAACAAAAACGGCAAAATAAATAAATATAAATTATATACTGTATATATAAATGGATGTATGTATATATATACATCCATCCATTTTCTACCGCTTTATATATATATATATATATATATATATATATATATATATATATATATATATATATATATATATATATATATATATATATATATATATATATATATATATATGATATGTGTGTATAAATGATACGTGTGTGTGTGTGTATGTATATATGAGGTGGATCACCTCGACTTGGTCATTTACTAAGTAATTGATAAACGTTGAAAAACTTATTGGGGTGTTACCATTTAGTGGTCAATTGTACGGAATATGTACTGTACTGTACAATCTACTAATACAAGTTTTAATCAATCAATCAATCAAATCAATGAATGCCTACTGAGGCTATGGTGCTGTTAAGTTATTATGGCTCAATTGTGGCCATTTTTTTAATTTTATTTTAATGTACTATTATTTAATATATATTATTGTTTTAGTTGCTTAAGAGATATTCCTGGCTCTGAATTTGCTCATCACTATGTTTATGTTTGTGTGCATTATTTGTTGCCGTAATCAGGTTACTCATCAGTTACTCAGTACTTGAGTAGTTTTTTCACAACATACTTTTTACTTTTACTCAAGTAAATGTTTCTGTGACTACTCCTTAGTTTTACTTGAGTAATAAATCTCTAAAGTAACAGTAGTCTTACTTGAGTACAATTTCTGGCTACTCTACCCACCTCTGCTCCTAACCTCATGTTGTTATTTTCTTTTTGTCCATCCTGTTACTGAAAAAAATAATTTTGGATCACAAACTGGGAATAGTTTGATTGGCAACACTAAATTGATGCGAGTGTGTGAATGTTGTCTGTCGATGTTGACTTGTCCATGGTGTACGCCGCCTTCCACCCGAGTGCAGCTGGGATAGGCTCCAGCACCCCCATGACCCGGAAGGGAAAAGCAGTAGAAAATAGATGGATGGATGGAACTATAATCTAAATGGAAACTATTCACAAATATGGGGTCACTCCATAAGGATGTTAACTTTTTGGGTGGATCATATTTAACTTCTGTCCATGTCAAGTAAACAACATGATTGTTTATGATCGTTCTGGCTATAGTAAAAAAAATCTCAACGCAGACAGTTTAATTATCTATTTTGGGGTGTGGGGGGCTTGATGCCACCTTTTTATAATAGGGTACATATTAACAAAGTTATGGCATTTTTAACAAAAAGGTAATGAATAAAATCTCGAGCCCCAATGACTTTGTATTGAATAGGTTGGCCATAAATTGGTGCATTTTGACCAGGTTAAGTTTTTAAACATGTATTACATGAAAATGTTTCTTATATTACGTGACTAGTCTTAACAAGACCTGTCAGATAATACTGGTTTCATTTAAATGAATGAATGTTTAACATTTTACACACATACCTACTTTATTTTCCAATACATATGCAGTTTATACAATCAATAGCATGATACAAAACATACTCGGCTACTGCCAGCGGGTAAGCAAATGTACTGCTTCTTTCAAAATGGCGGGGCAAATTAACTTTTGGATGTCATCTCTTCTTTATTACAACTGGCCAGCCATACCATTAAAATGCAGCCCGGACCTTCTTTGTCGATTGTTACTTTACCTACAACAAACTATAACAATTATAAAACATGTTTAAGTCAAGCCCCACAAATTAATATGTACTGCGGAATCTAATTTTGAAGTTCATTATGTATGTTTAACATTTTTTGTTTGGCAGACGCCATTAGCGTTACCGCAACCTCCGAAAGAGCGGAGGCGTGGTTTGGGGGCGTGGTTAAGAGGGGAGGTGTGTATATTTACAGCCAATTCACCAACTCGAGTATTTCATATATATTTCATACATATATATATATATATATATATATATATATATATATATATATATATATATATATATATATATATATATATATATATATATATATATATACAGTTATATATGTATGAAATACTTAACTTTCAGTGAATTCTAGCTATATATATTTATTTTATTATATGTATAAATAAATAAAAAACTGCTCCTCTCTGAGCTGCCACCTTACCGTGGTAGAGGAGTTTGCGTGTCCCAATGATCCTAGGAGCCATGTTGTCCAGGGGCTTTCATGCCCCCTGGTAGGGTCTCCCAAGACAAACAGGTCCTAGGTGAGGGATCAGACAAAGAGCAGCTCAAAGACTTCTATGGAATTACAACATAATGGACTCCGATTTCCCTCGCCCGGATGCGGGTCACCGGGGCCCCGCTCTGGAGCCAGGTCCGGAGTTGGGGCACGATGGCGAGCGCCTGGTGGCCGTGCCTGTCCCCGAAGAGGCAATGTGGGTCATCCCTCCAATGGGCTCACCACTCATAGGAGAGGCCATAGAGGTCGGGTGCACTGTGAGCTGGGCGGCAGCCGAAGGCAGGACACTTGGCGGTCTGATCCTCGGCTACAGAAGCTAGCTCTTGGGACGTGGAATGAGCCTGAGCTAGTGCACGAGGTAGAGAAGTTCCGGCTGGATATAGTCGGACTCACCTCGATGCACAGCAAGGGCTCTGGAACCAGTTCTCTCGAGAGGGACTGGACTCTCTTCCACTCTGGCGACGGACTTGGGTGGTAATTCTCGTTTTCCCCCCGGCTCAAAGCCTGCACGTTGGAGTTCAACCCGGTGGACGAGAGGGTAGCTTCCCTCCGCCTTCGGGTGGGGGGACGGGTCCTGACTGTTGTTTGTGCTTACGCACCAAACAGTAGTTCAGAGTACCCACCCTTTTTGGGTACACTCGAGGGAGTACTGGAAAGTGCTCCCTCGGGTGATTCCCTTGTCCTACTGGGGGACTTCAACGCTCATGTTGGAGACGACAGTGAAACCTGGATAGGCGTAATTGGGAAGAATGGCCGACCGGATCTGAACCCGAGTGGTGTTTTGTTATTGGACTTTTGTGCTCGTCACAGATTGTCCATAACAAACACCATATTTAAACATAAGGGTGTCCATATGTGCACTTGGCACCAGGACAACCTAGGCCGCAGTTCAATTATCAACTTTGTAGTTGTGTCATCAGATTTGCGGCCTCATGTTTTGGACACTCGGGTGAAGAGAGGGGCGGAGCTTTCTACCGATCACCACCTGGTGGTGAGTTGGCTGCGATGATGGGGAAGGATGCCGGACAGACCTGGCAGGCCCAAGCCATTGTGAGGGTCTGCTGGGAACGTCTGGCAGAGTCTCCTGTCAGAGAAAGTTTCAATTCCCACCTCCGGAAGAACTTTGAACATGTCACGAGGGAGGTGCGGGACATTGAGTGCGAGTGGACCATGGCCCGCACTTCTATTGTCGAGGCGGCTGATTGGAGCTGTGGCTGCAAGGTTGTTGGTGTCTGTTGTGGCGGTAATCCCAGAACCCATTGGTGGACACCAGCAGTGAGGGATGCCGTCAAGCTGAAGAAGGAGTCCTATCGGCTTCTTTTGGCTCATAAAACTCCGGGGGCAGTGGACGGGTACCGATGGGCCAAGCGGTGTGCAGCTTTAGCCGTCGCGGAGGCAAAAACTCGGACATGGGAGGAGTTAGGAGAAGCCAGGGAAAACGACTTCCTGACGGCTTTGAAGCGATTCTGGACCACCATACGCCGCCTCAGGAAGGGGAAGCAGTGCACTGTCAACACAGTGTATGGTGCGGATGGTGTTCTGCTGACCTCAACTGCGTATGTTGTGGATCGGTGGTGGGAATATTTCAAAGACCTCCTCAATCCCACCAAAACGTCTTGCTATGAGGAAACGGTGCCTGGGGAATCTGTGGTGGGCTCTCCCATTTCTGGGGCTGAGGTTGTGAGGTAGTTAAAAAGCTCCTCGGCGGCAAGGCCCCAGGGGTAGATGAGATCCGCCCGGAGTTCCTTAAGGCTTTGGATGCTGTGGGGCTGTCTTGGTTGACAAGACTTTGCAGCATCGCGTGGACATCGGGGTCGGTACCTCTGGATTGGCAGAGGTGGTGGTTCCTCTCTTTAAGAAGGGGGACCGGAGGGTGTTTTCCAACTATCGTGGGATCACACTCCTCAGCCTTCCCGGTAAGGTTTATTCAGGTGTACTAGAGAGGAGGCTACGCCGGATGGTCGAACCTCGGATTCAGGAGGAACAGTGTGGTTTTCGTCCTGGTCGTGGAATTGTGGACCAGCTCTATACCCTCGGCAGGGTTCTTGAGGGTGCATGGGAGTTTGCCCAACCGGTCTACATGTGCTTTGTGGACTTGGAGAAGGCATTCAACTGTGTCCCTCGGGAAGTCCTGTGGGGAGAGCTCAGAGAGTATGGGGTATCGGACTGTCTTTTTGTGGTGGTCCGCTCTCTGTATGATCAGTGTCAGAGCTTGGTCCGCATTGCTGGCAGTAAGTCGGATACGTTTCCAGTGAGGGTTGGACTCCGCCAAGGCTGTCCTTTGTCACAGATTGTGTTCATAACTTTTATGGACAGAATTTCTAAGCGCAGTCAAGGCTTTGAGGGGTTCCGGTTTGGTGGCCACGGGATTAGGTCCCTGCTTTTTGCAGATGATGTGGTCCTGATGGCTTCATCCGGCCGGGATCTTCAGCTCTCACTGGATCAGTTCGCAGCCCAGTGTGAAGCGACCGGAATGAGAATCAGCACCTCCAAGGGTAAGTCCATGGTTCTCGCCCGGAAAAGGGTGGAGTGCCGTCTCCGGGTTGGGGAGGAGACCCTGCCCCAAGTGGAGGAGTTCAAGTACCTAGGAGTTTTGTTCACGAGGGGGGAAGAGTGGATCGTGAGATCGACAGGCGGATCTGTGCGGCGTCTTCAGTAATGCGGATGCTGTATCGATCTGTTGTGGTGAAGAAGGAGCTGAGCCGGAAGGCAAAACTCTCAATTTACCGGTCGATCTATGTTCTTATCCTCACCTATGGTCATGAGCTTTGGGTCATGACCGAAAGGATAAGATCACGGGTACAAGAAGCCGAAATGAGTTTCCTCTGCCGGGTGGCGGGGCTCTCCCTTAGAGATAGGGTGAAAAGCTCTGCCATCCAAGAGGAGCTCAAAGTAAAGCCGCTGCTCCTCCACATCGAGAGGAGCCAGATGAGGTGGCTCGGGCATCTGGTCAGGATGCCACCCGAATGCCTCACTTGGGAGGTGTTTAGGGCACGTCCAACCGGTAGGAGGCCACGGGAAAGACCCAGGACACGTTGGGAAGACTATGTCTCCCGACTGGCCTGGGAACGCCTCGGGAACCCCCGGGAAGAGCTGGACGAAGTGGCTGGGGAGAGGGAAGTCTGGGCTTCCCTGCTTAAGCTGCTGCCCCCGCAACCTGACCTCGGATAAACGGAAGAAGATGGATGGATGGATGGATAAAAGAAATAGTTGAATTTCAGACGGCACCTATCATATACACAGTAATAAAAACACAGTTGTTCTACTAACTGTACTGTGCTTGCTGGTTACTAAAAAATAAACAACAACACTTACCTTTCACTATTTGAGTAACGTCACTTCTGAGTTTCCAGAAGATGGTGCCGGTATGTGCTTTGTTCGTTTTTGTGTTGTTTGCGTCTATTTTCGTCTCGGTCAGCTCACTGCTTGTGTATACCCGCCAAACACTGGTGGATCTTTGTCCCTCTCTCACTGATATGATCAACTCCGATGTTGGTTTTTCGAGGTCCCAGTCAGCTTTTTCCCCTGGCCGGATTCCTGCCTTCCTTTCCCGCCTCGTGGCTTCCCCTTTCCCCGCCTTCTGCGGGCTGTGTGTCGGGCCCCACCTGGATGAGCTGCGCCCTTGGAGGTGCTGGCCCCCGCCAGGTTTGGTCTTGTGAACGCAAGCTCTTTGACGAACAAAACGTTTATCCTGAAAGATTTCTTCACTTCCCGCACACTTGACTTCCTCTGTGTGACGGAAACATGGCTGAGAGCCGGTGAGTCCGCCCCTTATAATGAACTCCTGCCTCCCGAGTGTTTCTACTTTAATTCTGCGCGTTGGTCCGGTCGAAAAGGAGGAGGATTAGCAGTCGTTTTTAAAAATGACATTAAATGCCGTCAAATCCGCCTGCAATCCTCCTTTTCAAGCTTCGAACTGTGCATGTTTGATCTGGGGGGGCATGGCCTCCAGCTCCTGCTGAATTTCGGGAGATTCTCGGGAGAAAATTTCTTCCGAGAGGTTTTCGGGAGAGGCGCTGAATTCCGGGAGTCTCCCGGAAAATCCGGGAGGGTTGTATGCCCCATGAATCTGTCCAATCATATTTGCTTTTCCTGGAAAACACGCTTGCGCATTTAGTGGGCGGATGTGACTTGAATTCGATTGGAAGAAACAATTCAGCATCGAAGGAATAACGACTGAAAGTAAGTAATACCATTTACTGTTTCTGTTTTATTTTTAAATTACTTTAACACACACAATTAGTATTCATTAAACTACTGTAACGTCACCGTGTTACAAAACAGAGCTATAAATGCCGCATTCAACGGCGCAACCACCTTACTTAGAGCTGTGATAAGCTACACTTTATGCATCCCATAGTGAAATAACAATGATATAAATACATGTACAAAGAACATTGGAAATGGAACAATATAGATTACTGAACATATACTTCTTCAACATAATAGAGAGTTTTACATTTACAAGAAGTTCCACTGTACATTCCAGCAACGTTTGTCTGTATTTACAGTACATAGTATTGGAGTGTCAAAATGACAAAACGAAAACCTGGAAAACGATGGAGAAGAACTGGTAAAGAAGTCTACTCAAATAAACAATCAAGAAGGACTGTACAATTGGTGAGTAGACTGGCATAGTGGTGGTGCATTAAACTGGCAGCAGATATAATATGTGATACATTATTTTTCTTCCTGCAGTCATACCAACCTGCAGCCACCTATGTGAATGTGGAGACTGATGAGCAATGGCTAAGTAAGTTATATGTATATGCGTGTTCTTTGTTTAAGCAAATTAGTTCTGATTGAGATTTACAGACCAGATAGATGGATGAAAAGCTGTCCACAGTTTGTCAGGAACAAGCATGGAAATATTGCTTTCTTTTACCCGGGGCGGTATAGCTCGGTTGGTAGAGCGGCCGTGCCAGCAACTTTTGCCATCCTAGCCACAGCTGTTGTGTCCTTGGGCAATGCACTTTACCCACCTGCTCCCAGTGCCACCCACACTAGTTTAAAAATGTAACTTAGATATTGGGTTTCACCATGTAAAAGCGCTTTGAGTCACTAGAGAAGTGAAGTGAAGTGAAGTGAAGTGAATTATATTTATATAGCGCTTTTTCTCTAGTGACTCAAAGCACTTTACATAGTGAAACCCAATATCTAAGTTACAATCGAACCAGTGTGGGTGGCACTGGAAGCAGGTGGGTAAAGTGGCTTGCCCAAGGACACAACGGCAGTGACTAGATTGGCAGAAGCGGGAATTGAACCTGCAACCCTCAAGTTCCTGGCACGGCCACTCTACCAACTGACCTAAACCGCCGAGAAAAGCACTATATAAATATAATTCACTTCACTTCACCCTGATTACAGTAGCATGTATGAAGAATGAAACTTGAAATATGAGTTGTTATCTCAGCTTGTGTAATTAATGTTTTTTTAACCTTTCACCTTCAAGTTAAGGCTGGTAGGTAACATAAGGTCATGATTAGGGATGTAACAATATCAAAATTTCACGGTATTTCACAGTGTTAACGCCACAGTAAGATACTGTTACAAAAATATCAAAGTGTTAAATGAAGTGGCAGGAAAGTTTAGGATAAACACACTTAATGTATTTGAACACAAACAGTGTTCATATGTTGTAATCATATTTATTATTATAAACAGGTATTTTAGGTGATAAGGAATGGTGCAGAATTCCAGAATTTCAAGTAACACACAATGACAAACAAAAAACAAAACTTTCAAATAAGTGTCTTTAAACTGACAAATAGTAAACATCCAGTGTAACTAATGTAAAACATTCATGTTTATTTTGCCAAGAAACTATACTGTGTGTCTGGTATGTTTTTTTTTAATACAACTTGGTATTATTGTGGGTTTTTTAACTTTTTGAGCACATTCAACAATACTGCGTTTATAATGCAAACAGTGATCATTTTGATCACAGTAACGGTGATATGACATTTTGATATTGTTACATCACTGCTGTTTAGTTTTGAGTTTTTTAACTTTTAACTTCCAAAGAACCTGTCCTTTGCAGTGGAAATTTTAGTATTAGTTTGGAGAATACTGATTCTTAAGAGTTAAATAATAATGGTTCTAACATATAACTCATTGTAATATATTACTCATATTCTCTAACTTATTGTAGACATTGTGGTGTGTAGTGTCGGCAAAATTCTTATTTTGTGCATGTCCACATTTCCTCTGGAGAGCTGCAACGGCTCTGGGTCAACTTGGAAATGGTCTGGATGAACGTGGCATGCTTTACCTTGCAGTATGCAGACTTTATTTAAGGTTAAACTAACACGACAGTTGTTGGCACAGAAATATTTCACAGCAACAATTCCTTGGATAACCAAAGAACAAACGTTCCCGTCACTCCTGCACACTTACACTTTTTCGCCCCTGTATAATGTCCCCTGTTTGAACTTTGTTGTCCCACACTGCGCGTGTTATCTTGGGAGATCAAGTTTACTTCTCAGATGAGCCCACTTAATATTGTCAGAAAAAAACCCACCAACTGGAGATCTCGTTTGATAGCGTCACACATCACTGCATTATTGTGAGAATTTTGAAACCAAAATAACGTAATATTTACAATAATGTTGCATCCCTCCTCAAGATCCTTTCTCATAGGTTTGGTTTGCTGCTGTGTATTTACTAATGATTGGCATTAGCATCATACTTGCCAACCTTGAGACCTCCGATTTCGGGAGGTGGGTGGTCGGGAGTGGGGCGGAGGCGTGGTTGGGGGTGTGGTTGGAGCGGGGGGCGTGGTTAAGAGGGATGGCGTATAGTTAGTTCACCAACTCGAGTATTTCATATATATATATATATATATATATATATATATATATATATACAAGTGCCCTCCATAATTATTGGCACCCCTGGTTGAGATGTGTTAAAAGCCTTAAAATAAATTCAGTGTTTATTGCAGAAGAATACTGTCACACTGAAAATTGTAGGAAAATGTAGCCTTCAACTCAAATGAATTGTAAGAAAATAAAAAAATCCCTGACTAAAAAATAATTATTTTTCATTAAATCACCTGTTCCACAATTATTGGCACCCTTAACAATTCCCAGGAAATAAATATAATTGAAGCATTTCTGTCATTTCTATAGTAGTTTACAAAGTTTACCAGAGTACGTAGGAACATTTAATTAGTAATTCATCACTTCCTGTTTCCCTGGGGTATAAATATGACGTGACACCGAGGCCATTTCTCTTATCCACTCTTAAACATGGGAAAGACAAAGGAACACAGCATACAAGTGAGGCAGATGTGCGTCGACCTTCACAGGTCAGGCAGAGGCTACAAGAAGATTGCCACTCAACTGCAGCTGCCCATATCCACTGTGAGAGGAATAATTAAGAAGTTCAAAACAACTGGAACAGTGGTAAATAAGCCTGGACGAGGACCCAAGTTTATTTTGCCACCACGCACAGTGAGGAGGATGGTAAGAGAAATCAAAAGATCTCCAAAGCTCACTGTTACAGAATTACAACAAATGGTAGCATCCTGGGGTCACAAAGTCTCCAAATCAACCATCAGGCGCTGTCTACACGCCAACAAGCTGTTTGGGAGGCATGCACGGAGAAAACCTTTCCTCACTCACAATCATAAACGCAAGCGTCTGGAGTTCGCCAAACGGTATTGGGGCTTCAACTGGGACCGTGTGCTTTGGTCAGATGAGACCAAGATTGAGCTTTTTGGCAACAAACACTCTAAGTGGGTCTGGCGTACCACGAAAGATGCGCATGCTGAAAAGCACCTCATACCCACTGTGAAGTATGGGGGTGGGTCAGTGATGCTGTGGGGCTGTTTCACTTCCAAAGGCCCTGGGAACCTTGTTAGGGTGCATGGCATCATGAATGCTTTGAAATACCAGGACATTTTAAATCAAAATCTGTTGCCCTCTGCCCGAAAGCTGAAGCTGGGTCGTCACTGGGTCTTTCAGCAAGACAATGACCCTAAACATATGGCCAAATCTACACAGAAATGGTTCACCAGACACAAAATCAAGCTCCTCCCATGGCCATCTCAGTCCCCTGACCTCAACCCCATTGAGAACCTGTGGGGTGAGCTGAAAAGGAGAGTACAGAGGAGAGGACCCAGGTCTCTGGATGATTTAGAGAGATTCTGCAAAGAGGAATGGCTGAAAATCCCTCTTTCTGTCTTTGCCCATCTTGTGAAACATTATAGGAGAAGATTAGGTGCTGTTTTGTTGGCAAAAGGGGGTTGTCCAAAATATTAACACCAGGGGTGCTAATAATTGTGACACACATTATTTGATGTCAAATAATTATTTCTTTATGTGGGATTTTTTCCCCACTGAATAAATGCACTTGTATTGAAGGTTGGATTTTTCTCTTTTTTTCCATTAAGGTCCCATATTATTTAGAAAAAAAATAAAATAATTGGAAGCTAAAAAACACATCTCAACCAGGGGTGCCAATAATTATGGAGGGCACTATATATATATATATATATATATATATATATATATATGTATGAAATACTTGACTTTAAGTTAATTCTAGCTATATGTATTTATTTTATTGGATATATAAATAAAATAAATAGTTGAATTTCAGACGGCACCTATCAAATACACAGTAATAAAACCACAGTTGTTCTACTAACTGTACTGTGCTTGCTGGTTACTAAAAAACAACCACAACACTTACCTTTCACTATTTGAATAACCTTTGTTCTGCCATTTGCGTATTGGCGAGCGATCTCCGAATCTGGGAACATCCTTCACGGATTTGTTGTAGACATCTGCAAATGAGAACGGGATGTTGCTTCCAGCTATCAGCAGAGCCATCCATCTTTGTCTCAGCATAAGATACACCATCGGGTCTCCATTTCGCAAGATGGGCCATAATACCTAGTTGTGAACGATGCTGCGCTGCGGACGCTTTGTGCTTCGCTGACCGTTTATGGCTGAGTATATCCGTTCACCGTGTTCTATGGAGAAGTCTGTACTACAAAATGTACAGTCAACATACCCCTTCCCCTTCAAACTCCCCTGGATAAACTGAAATTCTTGTTTCCAATCGTTCTGGAACTTGCAAGCGTATTTCTTCATTTTGCTCGTCGAAGGTGTAATATATTGGGTTGGAGTCAATAATCAGGCGACGTAATGAAGTTACGTCTCTTTACTGTGGGCTTCAGAACAGACGTTCTATTCTATGTACAGTAGATGGCAGTATTGTCCTGTTTAAGAGGGTCACAACATTGAGTCAGCTTCTCATGGAGCTGGAGTGGGCGTGGCCTCCAGCTCCATCTGAATTTCGGAAGATTTCAGGGAGAAAATTTGTCCCAGGAGGTTTTCAGGAGAGGCGCTGAATTTCGGGAGTCTCCCGGAAAATCAGGGAGGGTTGGCAAGTATGATTAGCATCCACAACTTTTTTTTTATAGTGTGTGTTGTATTGTGATGAGTGGAAACAAACACAGAAAGATATGTAAACATGAACTACAATGCGATCAAGATTTGGGGAAAAAATAAATGCATTCCATTAGCTGGATTTGTATAATGTGTTCAATTATGTCAACTTGCTTCTTGTTTTGCATGTTTTTGTCTTTTTAAAAAATATATATTTTAATCTTTTGAGTTTTTTGGTTCCTCTTCTTTGTGTCAGGGATAGCAGCAGAGTAACACTGCAGGAGGTGGTGCCCCCTGAAGGAGCCCAAAACACGGCTCTTCAAAGGGAACACATCCAACTTTCAGGTGTCCATGCAGGATGTACCACTCTGGAACATCGAGCCTCTCCCTACCTGCCAGGTACATCCACCGTCTTCTGTGTCTGACTATTGTTTTGTTGTGAATTTTGTCACGAAGCAAATCCTGCTAAAATATGACAAACTTTTGAGTGTAAGAATGTGAGCGATATGCTGAGATGTTATATGTTTTGCCTTGTGACAACATGTTATAAAAAACCTTTAATGATTTGTATTCTTTTTTAATTCCAGCACATGAAAATATTTCTACTTCTGACTATCAAAGACAATGGAAAACCATTTTCCAGATCAGCCCTCATAGATCCTCCTGATGGCCTAACAACTGAACTACATGTCGATGCTAAGTATGATTCATCTCAATCATTTGAGGAAGCTCTCCCTGATATAGGGGGATTGGATGTACAATGACGAACATACAGTACGTGAAAATAGTTTGAGTGAGGCGTGTGCAGAAGAGTCAAATTTCAAGGACACAACAGACAATTCAATACATGACAATGCATCAGAAACCATGGCAGAGTGCCTTCTGATCATCATGGGTTATGTAAACTGTCATAAAGTCACTGATAAGGCCCTAAGCGATATGCTCAAAATGTTCAAGTTGCTTTGTCCTGAAGACAGACTGCTTAAACAGTGTGCAGAAGTTCAAAAACTTTTTTATTCCATACTGCATCATCGCCTATTATATTACATAAATCCTCCAGTAATTGTTTTGGGCCAATAGAAAGTAAACAAATAAAATGCCTGTTTTGTGGGACCAGTGTGTCAGAAGAAAGATTCTCATCCTTTTTTTAAAGTATGTACAGATTGATTTTTTCTTTACCACAGCACATTCATGTGCCAAATGAGCCCTAGTTCGTGAATTTAAACATGCAGGGTTTTTTTTTGCTGCAAGATAGTGTAACATATGAGACAAGCAGTAATTTTATTCCCCTATTGGAAACCTCTGCCAGTACAGTAGTATCCTTGGATGACATTTGGGTAAAGTTGTTTTCCTTGACTTCACATCTTTGCCTGGCATTGTGTTTGCAGTTCATTTCCCCAACACACTTGAAAAGTTTTAAATAATTAAGAAATGAACTGGCCTAAGAAGCCACAAATAAAATCTTTGATCATTGTTATAAATGCTCTGAAAATACACACTGATGTGATGTTGCCGTGGATTCTGTAAATATGTACTGTATATGGAGTATCATTGTTGATTATGTTTTTGCATTGTGTGTAATATTTCAGTGGCCAATATAATAAATTTACTTCTTAAATAAAACCACTGTCTTTTTTTAATGAATACATAGGCCTACTATGTTACTGTATTTTAATATTAGTCCTTATGATGGTGGTTGGAGATTCAAATATCTTCTGAAGTGGTACTTTGTTAAAAGAGTTTGAGAACCACTGCTCTAGAAAGTTCACAAATGTTAAAAGGTCTTAAAAAGTGTCTTGTGATCATATCAGTATTGTTTGGGTTCAGTTTTAAATCTCACAATTTTAGTCACTGAGTTACTGTACATTGCATGTGGATAAAGAATCAACAAATTAAGTAGAACATTATTTAAATAAACCATTTAGATTACAGACCATATATCCATAATGCCTGAATTAATTATTTTCTCCAAATGTTGGCATGAGATAAACTGGAGTATGATTGAGGTATAATTAAATTGTGCCAATTAAAATGCATTTTTGAAATTATATTTTCTAAGACTGAAAACGGGTATACCTAACAACTCAAATAGTGAGCAGTGAGAGACAAAACCAAGTATATCTCTCACTGAGACATCATTGAGACATATTGAAACCAATACTCATTAATTTTTTTTTTGCCGAATTAGAAAAGAGACATCTGAGAACTCAAACAGTGAGTAGTGAGAAACTAAACCATGTGTATCTCTCACTGAGTCATAATTTAGACATATTGGAGACCAGCTCATTCGTCTCTCATTTTGGTCTTAGTTGAAATCGGGAAAAGAGATAACTTTTAGACAACTTTGAGATCTCTCACGGTTCTCACTGCGAGCCTTATGTTTCAGGAGCTACATTTGAGAAGAATGAGAAAATTACTTTGATCTCGATTAGTGCTCTTTTATGTCTAGGAGATATATATATAAGACATACATGAGATCTCATCTTCAATTTTGCTTTGCTATGGGTAACCGGTAGCTTAGCTTACCGTATTTCCTTGAATAGCCGCCGGGGCGCTAATTAATTTAAAATCTCTTCTCCCTCCTGCACTTATTCAAGGCATGCGGTAAAAGTAAGCAGGCGTTAATAAATTTAAATCCTCTTCTCACCCCTGCGCTTACCAATGGTATGCAGTAAAAAATTGAGTGTGATATAAAATAAAAAAAATACAAAATAAACCATTCTTCTACGGCCGTGGCCCAGTGGTTGGGGACCACTGCTCTACGGCATGACATCGCGCCCACCTTTACACCATGCTATCTGCGTGCCGGTCGGACGCATGCATATCGGTGTTTCTCATACGAGATTGCAATGCATACTTGGTCAACAGCCATACCTTTTACACTGATGGTTGTGATATAAACAACTTTAACACTCTTACTAATATGCGCCTCACTCTGTGAACCCACACCAAACACATTTCTGGAGAACATTGGCTCTGTAACACATTATAAACGCAACATAAGAATTACCCAGAATTCCAATGCATCCATGAGTCATGGCTATATTATACACGCGCCCCCGACCCCGCCCACCTCACCCGGCCCACGGAAAGGGGGGGGGGGGGGGGGGGGTTTGGTGCTAGCGGGGTGTATAATATAGCCAAGAGTCATGGATGCAGGGCATTCTGGGTAATTCTTATGTTGCGTTTATAATGTGCCACAGAGCCAATGTTCTCCAGAAATGTGTTTGGTGTGGGTTCACAGAGTGTGGCGCATATTAGTAAGAGTGTCAAATACAAGTTGTTTTATATCACAACCATCAGTGTGATCTTTATGGCTGTGAAACAAGACCCATGGTTTACACATAGTAAAAGCAGAAAAAAAACTCCTCCGCCATTTTGGAAATGACGACAGAAGAAGTGTAACTTGTGACGTCACGACTTTTACCCGGTGGTAAAAGTAAGCATGTGTTAATAAATTTGGGGAGCGAGTTTGACCCGGCAGTAATTCAAGGTGCATATTACATGCCCGGCGGCTAATCAAGGAAATACGGTACTACACTTCCATGTAGCTTGCCCTTTGATGGTTTCAAACCACATTTTGTGTTTATTTTCACCGTAACCCTAACACTGCTGGTCTGAACAAACTACTTCAAGTTTTGGAGGTGAAAAAGGAAATTCTGTCAGATAAGATGAACATAAAAAATGTTTTGAAGACACTTGTTCCACATGTGAGGATTACTAGCTCTTTGTTGTGTGTGTGTGTGTGTGTGTGTGTGTGTGTGTGTGTGTGTGTGTGTGTGTGTGTGTGTGTGTGTGTGTGTGTGTGTGTGTGCGTGTGTGTGTCATTGTCAATAGAGGAAATACCATCTGTCATTTTTTTCCTGCTGCTCTTATGTTGAGGTCTCCCCTTTATGCCTTTAATGATGTATAGGATTTGTAGGATTATTCTCCTTTCTGTCAATGTGTCTGTGTCAGCATCCGAGCCACTCGACTCTTATGTAACGTTTGTGGTGTTATGCAAGGGGGGATGGGCCGACTGTTGTCTCTACCCCTGAAGTGACAGGCTGCCCGTCTCTGCTTCGGTCAATCCACATTGATCTCACGCAACTCAGGGATTTGTCATTTGACTGTGTGTGTGTGTGTGTGTGTGTGTGTGTGTGTGTGTGTGTGTGTGTGTGTGTGTGTGTGTGTGTGTGTGTGTGTGTGTGTGTGTGTGTGTGTGTGCGTGCGTGTGTGCACTCCATGTGTTCATCAGTTCCACAACAAGACAACATTTTAAGTAAACAGAACTAGTGCAGGGTGCCCCGAAAACCTGGATATGTAATATAATTATTTACTTTGATATGAATACTTAATACCAAAAAGTTTGATTTTGTTGAAAGTGAACAATACAATAAAATAAAAAAGTTAAATATTATAAATTGATAATAAGTTATTAATTTTGCTTAATAATTACATTAAAATATAAATAAACATGTGTAAAATGTATGATGATATAAATTTAACAATACACCAAATGAACACATTAAATCAAAGTTAAATGTAGTTTACTGTAAAGTATTCACAACATTTCCCTTTTTCCATATTTTATTATGTTACAGCAGGTGTTGGCAACCCAAATGATGAAAGAGCCATATTGGACCAAAAATACAAAAAAAATCTGTCTGGAGACGCAAAAAAAATTAAGGCATTGAATATGTAATAATGAAGGCAACACATGATGTAAGTGTCTAAATTAGCTATAGTAGGCTACTATCAAAGGCTGACGCAAATCTTCGTTGACAGAAATATTGTATTTTAATTTTTATTCTACAAATTTTTGTAACATTGAAAAATTATTGGTAAAATGGAGGCTTCTCATAGGGTGAGATAACTCCTATAAATGACTGGCTCAGAATGGCCAAAGGTATAGATGTGTGTGTCCAAGTTTAAGGAAACGGCAGGCTGTCTTCTTCTAATGGATTTAAAACAATCTTTGCAAAGTAGGTATAATTTGTTGTAGTGTGGAACAACATGGTACACATAGAACTATGAGATGTGCAGCCAATATTGCATACAGATAATGTGTCATTAGACATGCAAATAAAAATTAAATACACAGAGGACATAGTAAGTAAGGAACATTAAATGAGCTCAAATGTACCTACAAATGAGGTATAATTATGCAATATGTACCAGGGGCGTCACTAGACCTAATACTGTACTGGGGCACACCTGGGATACAAATAATTCATGTGAGCGTGCAAAGCGCGCAAGCAAAAACATTTTTAGCACTTCTTTATCATAAAAAATACATAAATAGTGCTTTAAACTATGAAATCATATCATATTATGCTGTACGGATCTTTGATCAACCACCTGAAATTAACTAATGCACTTGATCTACTTGTGCACTTTTTTACTCCAGACTTCTAAACTGCTACTGGTAAAAGCAAAAAGGAGGACCAATTAATCTTTTTGAAATATATATTGCAGTAATCATCTGCAAATTTAACATCTACAAAAGTAAAACAAAAAATAAAGCACCCCTACATCTCTGGGTTCTTTTATATTATTTAATTTCCATTTATGGCAATGTGGCTAATCCTATTTCAGATACACAAAACTATAAATATACACAAAACAATAAAGCCACAGTAGTAGAATAAATGAACAACTGTTGTGTTTCTGTTCAGGGAATCATTTTCTGAGAAGTAAACTGTAACGTCTCGTTTTCATTTTTGCAAAGTGGTCAATCACTCTGGACAGACATGGAAATATTACAGTAACTGTTATACAGTTGACCAGTGGTTCCCAACTGGTGGGTCGTGACATAAAATTGGATTGTGTGTCATTTTCAGTGAGTCGCAGTCAGATGTGTGCATGAAAAAAAAAAACATTTAGGGAGAAAAAAATCAAATTGTGGCAACAAAACCAGATATTTTTAGCCATTTTTCTAGTGACTATTAGTGAGTATTTTAGCAAAAGGCAAACCGACTAACAAGTTGGAGGAGGACTCAGAACAGACATGGAAATATATTTAAAAAAAATCTAAATGGGGCAACAAAACCCGATATTTTCAGCCATCTTTCTGAAAACAAAAACAGAAATGTTACTATTTTTTCTGGAAACAAAACCAGATGCTTTAGCTGTATCCATTTTTCTGGTGACAAAACAAGATTATTTTAGTCAAAGTCACACCGATTAACAAGACAAGTCTACTGTGCTATTTTTCTGTGAAATAAACTTAAATGATTTAAAAATTTGGCTCACGACTTGATGATATGGAAAAATGTTTTTCTTCCTGAAGATAAACCATTTGAGAAGCACTCAACTCACACATGCTTACTCCAAATCATCATTGATGCAGAGGTCCTGAGCAGAACCAGCAGTCAATAACCAACATTATGTTTCATGTTCATTGGAAATTCCCCCGACAGCTCGTACTGCAAATGAATATGTTTGTCTTGATACAAGGAAGAACGTTAGCTAACTTAGCATCAACTTAAGACAATGATGTTGCCTAGCTAGCTAGGACTTCACTTACATCTCTCATTCCTTGCTGCTTCTTCCCTGCTGCGGGCCAATAACTTTCTGATATCCATCTAGGAGTTACAGTTTGAGTCAAATCAAAATCAAAATAATATAATTAACAAATTGTTGTTGGCTAACGTTACCTAACTCACGCAGTGATTCGCATCCTCCCCTCTCTGTCTCTCTCTCTCTCAACCGAAGTCTCGATCCACACGAGAATAAATTACAATATTAATTAGCCATGTGCTCATTGTTACTGGAGTGAATACAGTAGCAATCAATTACCATACTAAGTAGTATGTGCGCTGTTGTCTATGTTATGTAGAATTCAAACTCTTAAGCGTTTTTTTTTTTTATTGGTGAAATTTTTACTGGGGCACTGCAGATCAACACTGGGGCACATGCCCCAGTGAAATCTGTCTGGCGACGCCCCTGATATGTACATACAGTTAGCCTAAATAGCATGTAAGCATCGATTAGCTTGCAGTCATGCACTGACCAAATATGCCTGATTAGCACTCCAGCAAATCAATAAAATCAGCAAAGCTCACCTTTGTGCATTCACGCACAGCATAAAACGTTTGGGGGACAAAATGAGACAAAGAAGGAATGGCATAAAACACGTCTTTCTCTAGCAGCATCCGAGAAAGTTGTACATGTAAACAAACTACGATGAGTTCAAGGATTGGTAGGACAAAATGGTGCTTGCCAAATACTCTCATCAGTGAAGCATGTTTAATATAAACAAGTGTGATTTCTTACAATTAGGAAGGTTTGTGTCATGTTTGTCCTCCTACAGAAAATACATTAAAACAAAAAGTCTATATCTTTTTTCATCTTTTTTCATTTTCACACATCTCTGAAAGAGGTCCAGGAAGCCACTAGCGTAGCGCTAAGGAGCCAGTTACAGCCCTATTCCAAAATGGATTACATTCATTTTGCTGTCAAAATTATACACACAATACCTCATAATGACATTGTAATATATATTTTTTTTACTTTTTTAAACTTACTAAAAAAAAAAACACTAAAAAAACACATCTTTTTTTTTTTTTTTTTTTTTATCTACAATCCCTGTTTCCATGAGTTGGGAAATTCTGTTAGATGTAAATATAAACGGGATACAATGATTTGCAAATCATTTTTAAACCAATATTTAATTAAATGCGCTACAAAGACAATATATTTGATGTTCAAACTCATAAACTTGGTTTTTTTTTGCGAATAATGATTAACTAAGAATTTCATGGCTGCAACACGTGCCAAAGTAGTTGGGAAAGGGCATGTTCACCACTGTGTTACATCACCTTTTCTTTCAACAAAACTCAATAAATTTTGGGAACTGAGGAAACTAATTGTTGAAGCTTTGAAAGTGGTATTCTTTCCCATTCTCGTTTTATGTAGAGCTTCAGTCGTTCAACAGTTCGGGGTCTCCGCTGTCGTATTTTTACGCTTCATAATGCGCCTCACATTGTTGATGGGAGACAGGTTTGGACTGCAGGCGGTCCAGGAAAGTACCCACACTCTTTTATACGAAGCCACGCTGTTTTAACACGTGCATGGTCTTGCTGAAATAAGCAGGGGCGTCAAAGAAAAAGACGGCGCTTAGATGGCAGCTTATGTTGTTCCGAAACCTGTATGCACCTTTCAGCATTAATGGTTCCTTCACAGATGTGTAAGTTACCCATGCCTTGTGCACTAATGAACCCCTTTACCATCACAGATGAAGGCTTTTGAAATTTGAGTCGATAACAGTCTGGATGGTTCGCTTCCCCTTTGGTCCGGATGACACAAGGTCGAATATTTCCAAAAACAATTTGAAATAGATAGATAGATAGATAGATAGATAGATAGATAGATAGATAGATAGATAGATAGATAGATAGAGGAGAGTGCCTTCAGGAAAATTACAATTCCAGCAGCAGTGTACAGAGTTGAGATCAATTTAAATAAAAGTAAAAAGTAAATAATGGGGGTTTAAATGGAAAGAAAATACAGAAATGTTACAATAAGAATAAAAACTAAAAAGCAACAATGGGAATAAAAATAAAACAGTAAAATAAGAATATAACAAGACAAAGTAGGCAGTTGCATTGTTAATGTTTTGCATCCCCTGTCATCCTTGTACCCGCCGCCCCAGAGAGGAGTTGTACAGTCTAATGGCGTGTGGGACAAAAGGAGTTTTTGAGTCTATTAGTCCTGCACTTGGGATGAAGCAGTCTAGCACTGAACAGGCTCCTCTGGCTACTGATAACGCTGTGCAGAGGGTGACTGGCATCATCCAGGATGCTCACTAGTTTGTCAACAGTCCTCTTCTCTGCCACCGTCACCAGTGTGTCCAGTTTCATTCCGATTGTAGAACCGGCCCGCCTGATCAGTTTCTCAAGTCTGGAGCTGTCCTTCTTAGATGTACTGCCCCCCCAGCAGACTACCATGTAGAACAGAACACTGGCAACCACAGACTGGTAGTACATCCACAGGAGTTTTTTGCAGATGTTGAAGAAGTGCAGTCTCCTGAGGGAGTACAGCCTGCTCTGTCCTTTCTTGTACTGATGGTCCGTGTTAGACTCCAGCTTATTGTCCACCCAAACCCCGAGGTACTTGAATGAGTCCACGGTCTGTACCTCAACTCCCTCGATCACAATAGGTTGTGACCGTGGACTCAACCTCCCAAAGTCAATGACCAGCTCCTTGGTCTTTGATGGATTGAGCTGCAAGAGGTTCGTGTGGCACCAGACAACAAAGTCCCTCACCAGATTCCGAAACTCCTCCTCTCTGCCGTCCCTGATGCACCCGACGATGGCTGTGTCATCTGCGTACTTCTGGATGTGACACAGCTCTGAGTTGTAGCAGAAGTCAGCGGTGTACAGGGTGAAGAGAAGAGGGGCTAGCACCGTTCCCTGCGGTGCTCCGGTGCTGCTGATCACAATGTCAGACGTGATGTCCTTCAGTCTGACGTACTGTGGCCTGTCGGTGAGGTAGTTCAAAATCCAGGCAACCAGGCAGGGGTCCACTCGCATTTTGTAGAGCTTGTCCTGAAGGAGGCGGGGCTGGATGGTATAAATGTGGACTCGTCAGACCACAGAACACTTTCCCACTTTGCATCAGTTCATCTTAGATGATCTCGGGCCCAGAGAAGCCGGCGGCGTTTCTGGATGTTGTTGATAAATGGCTTTCGCTTTGCATAGTAGAGCTATAACTTGCACTTACAGATGTAGCGACAAACTGTATTTAGTGACAGTGGTTGTCTGAAGTGTTTCTGTGCCCATGTTGTGATATTCTTTAGTAATGTTCTCTCTAAGGTGCGCGCTTGTGCAATTGCGCACTGCTCACAAGTCCTCTGCCGACGGCAAATCTATGCCGTGCACAAAATCCAATAAAAAAAAAAAAATGAAGCAATTTTTAAAGTAACTGACGACAAGAGGCCAAAACAGAGACAACAGTTTTTGTTATCACTGTTCAATTATTGTAACGTCTGTCGAGACGCTTTGAGGGGGACATGAATTCCATCGATCACTTTATTGAGCAAAACTCTTTATAAACACATGACCCAAAACATTGCTAAACAATTTCTATCTAGCAATGCTGTTCATTTTCTGCCGTACAAAGTAGACCAAAACCAACTTTGCCATCTGTCATATGAACAGCAGCCGCGATCGCTCTTTCTCACTTGTGCCAACACATGCACATATGGCACTGAGCCAGTGATGCGTTTACAGCCACACAAAAAGTCGGACAACTCTAACCACACATAAAGTATAAATGACAGGTTGTTACACTATGAGTTACCAATCAAATATGTGCTCATTTTACGGTCATTTATTAAGAATCTTAATTTATAAATATTAATCATGACATGCTGTTATTATAATAAAGAAATACTAATAAAAAGATATATATTTTACAAACGGAAAGTTTATTGTTTATTGTTTATTGAATGGATCCCCATTAGCTGACGCCAAGGCGACTGCTAGTCTTCCTGTGATCCGTATAGGAGCAGACAAAATTAAAATACAAAGAATACATGCATTACCAAACATTTATACAATGGAAAAATACAACATGAGATACAAAAAAAGCTAGATAAAACCAGTATTAAAAATTCACGTCATGTGGGCAGCTGCAATAGGTGTATCTTCAAAGCTGTCTTGAATGACAATTTACTTTATGAGAGATTAATATTCCAGAATGATATACGTCTATACATGACTGTATGTTCGAGGAGATTGGTCCTGGGAGCAGGAAGTGCCAAATAAACATTGCTGGCATTCCTAGTGTCACAAGTATGTGTGTTAGTTGATTTTAAAAACTGTTAGTAAAAGTAATCTGGTGATTGATCTAAAATGATAGTTCTAAAGAACATAAGGACACTACACTGCATCTTTTGTTCAACAGACAACCAGGACAGGCGTGAATGCATAAATGAAATATTAGTGCGCAATGAACATTTAAGTAACAGTCTAGTCGCTGTGTTCTGAACAAGTTGAAGTTTGTTCATGTCAGATTTAGTTGTAGCGGACCATACTATAGGACAGTAATGAAGATGACAGAAAACCAAGGACTGTATGACTTGGCCCATTGTTGAGGATGTCAAGAAGGAGGAGCACTTTCTGACCATGGCTAAACCTCTTCCATTTTCATTAAAATACTATCAATATGATCGGACCATGACAGTTGACTATCTAATAGCACACCAAGCAGTTTTGCTTTTTTGACCTGCACAACAGGTATATCTGACATTGAAATGTGAAGCTGAGGGTCTTCAACAAGCATATGCCTGGATCCAAAAAGAATGCTTTTTGTTTTGTCAAAATTCTCAAGTTTACTATCATTTACCCAGCGTGACACTCTCTCCAGGTCCTGATTTAAGTTATTTTCTAAGTCATTTAAGGTAGAGGCAGTGCTGTATAGAGTTGTGTCATCTGCATACACACTGAAAAAATAACTTATAAGATTTACTTTAAAAAATTATTTTAGGTATTTGCACGCAAATAATTTCAGTAAAATGTAATGCTGCAATATTAAGTAACACTCACTTGCCAGTATCAAGTAAATTCTACTTACCATATAACATAACAGTTGTGAAGATATTAAGTAAAAGTTACTTAATTACATGCAAGTTTTAAGTTATATTTATTTAAACAAATTAAGTAAAGTCTACTAGTGTTTCATCGGCAGGAACATCTTTTTACTCCAAATTTTGAGTAAATTTTATATTCTATATTTCCTTGATTAGCCATCAGAGCGCTAATTATTTTGGAACCTCTTCTCACTCCTGCGCTAATCAATGGCGTGCAGGAAAAGACGAGTGTGATTAACAATATACTGCGGACGCAGTACGGTGGTTGGGGATTACTGCTCATCAGCATGTCATCACGCCCTCTTTAACATCATGGTATCAACATGCCAGAGGCACTCAAGCATTTTGTTGCTCCTATTACGAGATTGCAATGCATACTTGCTCAACAGCCATACCTTTTAAACTGACGGTTGTGATATAAACAACTTTAACATTCTTACTAATATGCGCCACACTCTGCGAACCCACACCAAATACATTTCTGGAGAACATAGACTCTGTAACACATTATAAACGCAAGATAATAATTACCCTTAATCGCACCTTGCAGTGCTCTGTGAAGTGATCCTAACGGCCGGAGCAGAGCCAGTCGGCCAGAGCCTGTTGTGCTGTGCGCATGCGTCGTCATGCATGCGTTTCAAAACACCAGATTTTCAGAGTAAAGTTTATGTAATATTTTTAGGTTTATGTACGTACAACTATTAAACATTTAAATAGTATGAGGAAACATAAGTAAAACTTACTCTTCCCTCATAATTCATGTATTACGTTAATAAAATGTTTAATTTTACTTAAGAAACTCTAGTTCTTACTGAATGTTTAAAATATTAGGTATGAATTATGACAGTTACTCTAATAGAGTTTACAGCTCCAAAAAGTCACTTTTTTCAGTGCATAACCATATTGGTGTTTGTTCTAACACAGGGAAGATCATTAGTAAAAATAATAAAAAGTAAAGGACCTAAGCAGCTTCCTTGAGGCACGCCGCAGTAATTGTACTTGCGTTCAGATAGGCTACCATTAAAACACACTGTGATCTTCCTGATGGATAGCTCAACATCCAAGTAAGTGACATACTATTAAAACCATATTTTCTCAGTTTGGAGTTTTGGAAAATTACAGCAATGTTCACATGATCCAGTGCTTACATCTCGTTGTGAAACATGTGAATGTTTTAATGGGAACTAAATGAGATATCTGAAAGGGGTACACATTATTTCCAAAGCAGGACCCCCACCCAGACACACAATGTAGTACACAGCTCATTGAACAAAAATAGTTGTTGTTCTTGTCATTGTAAATGGGCCAAAAGAAAATGATCACATGGAAGTGCCTGCTGTCATTTGATTAGAATAATAAGAAATTTAACTCGTTATTTAGTCAGGTTTGGGACAGGTGTGCTACAGGTGTCGCCTCAATGTGTACGTCTGATGTTGCTCACATGTGCTCCACTGAATGCTCAAGGAGTTTTTGCGTTTGCTCACACACATGAAAAATTAGAGGGAACATTGTCCTTTAGAGATTAATGTCGGTTTTTGATACGGTGCCGCCTGACGGATCGAAGGTCATGGTCATTCAATGTTAGTTTCCGGCCATGCCGCTTACGTGGAGTGATTTCTCCAGATTCTCTGAACCTTTTGACGATATTATGGACCGTAGATGTTGAAATCCCTAAATTTCATGCAATTGCTTTTTGAGAAACATTGTTCTTTAACTGTTTGATTATTTGCTCACGCAGTTGTGGAAAAAGGGGTGTACCTCGCCCCATCCTTTCTTGTAAAAGACTGAGCATTTTTTGGGAAGCTGTTTTTATACCCAATCATGGCACCCACTTGTTCCCAATTAGCCTGCACACATGTGGGATGTTCCAAATAAGTGTTTGATGAGCATTCCTCAACTTTATCAGTATATATTGCCTCCTTTCCCAACTTGTTTTTCACGTGTTGTTGGCATCAAATTCTAAAGTTAATGATTGTTTGCAAAAAAAAAAAAATGTTTATCAGTTTGTACATCAAATATGTTGTCTTTGTAGCATATTCAACTGACTATGGGTTGAAAATGATTTGCAAATCATTGTATTCCGTTTATATTTACATCTAACACAATTTCCCAACTCGTATGGAAACGGGGTTTGTACATTAGTATTCACATCCTTTGCTATACGGGGCAAAAGTGAGAGCAGGTGCGTCAATTTCATTGATTACCCTTGAGATGAGTTGGAAAGGCGCACACCTGTCTATATATAAAGTCCCACACTTGACAGCGCATGGCAGAGCACAAACCAAGAAATAAGTCGAAGGAGTTCTTTGAAGACATCTGAGACAGGATTGTCTAGAGGCACAGTTCTGTGGAAGGATACAGAAAAATATCTGCTGCCTTGAAGGTCCCAATGAACACAGTGGCCTCCATCATCCGTAAATGGGGGGGAAAAACAGGACTCTTCCTAGAGCTTGCCGGCCGTCTAAATTGAGCGGTCGGCGAAGAAGGGCCCTAGTCAAAGAATTGACCAAGAACCAGATGGTCACACTGTCAGGGCTACAGCATTCCTCTGTGGAGAGAACAGAACCTTCCAGAAGGACAAACATCTCTGCAGTAATCAACCAATCAGGCGTGTATGGTAGAGTGGCTCGACGCAAGCCATTTCTTCGTGAAAGTTTACTAAAATGCACCTGAAAGACTCCCAGACCATGAGAAACTAAATTTACCCATCTGATGGGACAAGGATTAAACTATTTGGCGTAAATGGCAGGCATCATCCATCCATCCATTTCCTACCGCTTATTCCCTTTTGCGGTCCCGGGAGGCGCTGGCGCCTATCTCAGCTACAATTGGGCGGAAGGCGTTTTACACCCTGGACAAGTGGCCACCTCATCACAGGGCCAACACCGATGTGTTTGGAGGAAACCTGGCACCGCTCAACATCAGGCCAATACCATCCCTACAATGAAGCATGGTGGTGGCAGCATCATGTTGTGGGGATGTTTCCCAGTGGCAGGAACAGTGAGACTAGTTGGGATAGAGGGAAAGATGAATGCAGTAATGGACGGAGACATCCTGGATGGAGGAAAACCTGCCTCAGAGCGCTCTTGAACTTCCCAAAAGATAGATGTGCCAAGTTTGTGGCATTCAAAAAGACTTGAGGCTCTAACTGCTGGCAACGGTGCATCAACAAAGTATTCAGCAAAGGCTGTGAATTTTTATGTATATGTGATGTATTTATGTTTTATTTTTTCCAAGTTTTCAACAATTTCTAAAAAACAGAAAAGGAAAAAATAAAAACTTTTTCACATTGCGATTATGGGTCTGTAGAATTTTGAAGATAAAAATGTATTCATTAAATTTTTTAATAAGGCTGTAACATCAAACATTTTTTAAAAAGTGAACAATGTGAATACCAGGGGCGTCGCCAGACATATTTCACTGGGGCACGTGCCCCACTGTTGATCTGCAGTGCCCCAGTAAAAATTTCACCAATAAAAAAAAGAAAATGCTTCGGAGTTTTAAGTCTATATAACATAGACAACAGCGCACATACTACTTAGTATGGTAATTGATTGCTACTGTATTCACTCCACTAACAATGAGCACATGGCTAATTAATATTGTAATTTATTCTCGTGTGGATCGAGACTTCGGTTGAGAGAGAGAGAGACAGAGAGGGGAGGATGCGAATCACTGCGTGAGTTAGGTAACGTTAGCCAACAACAATTTGTTAATTATATTATTTTGATTTTGATTTGACTCAAACTGTAACGCCTAGATGGATTTAGGAAAGTTATTCGCCCCTAGAAGAGAAGAAGCAGCAGGAATGAGAGATGTAAGTGAAGTCCTAGCTAGCTAGGCAACATCATTGTCTTAAGTTGATGCTAAGTTAGCTAATGTTCTTCCTTGTATCAAGACAAACATATTCATTTGCTGTACGAGCTGTCGGGGGAATTTCCAATGAATATGAAACATAATGTTGGTTATTGTCTGCTGGTTCTGCATCAATGATGATTTGGAGTAAGCATGTGTGAGTTGAGTGCTTCTCAAATGGTTTATCTTCAGGAAGAACATTTTTTTACCATATCATCAAGTCGTGAGCCAAATTTTTAAATCATTCAAGTTTATTTCACAGAAAAAAAGCACAGTAGACTTGTCTTGTTAATCGGTGCGACTTTGACTAAAATAATCTTGTTTTGTCACCAGAAAAATGGCTACAGCTAAAGCATCTGGTTTTGTTTCCAGAAAAAAAAGTAACATTTCTGTATTGGTTTTCAGAAAGATGGCTGAAAATATCGGGTTTTGTTGCCCCATTTAGATTTTTTTTTAATATATTTCCATGTCTGTCCTGAGTCCTCATCCAACTTGTTAGTCGGTTTGCCTTTTGCTAAAAAAACTCACTAATATTCACTAGAAAAATGGCTAAAAATATCTGGTTTTGTTGCCACAATTTGATTTTTTTTTTCCCTACACTTTTTTTTTTCCATGAACACATCTGACTGAGACTCACTGAAAATGACACACAATTCACTTTTATGTCACGACCCACCAGTTGGGAACCACTGGTCAACTGTATAACAGTTACTGTAATATTTCCATGTCTGTCCAGAGTGATTGACCACTTTGCAAAAATGAAAACGAGATGTCACAGTTTACTTCTCAGAAAATGATTCCCTGAACAGACACACAACAGTTCATTTATTCTACTACTGTGGCTTTATTGTTTTGTGTATATTGTATAGTTTTGTGTATCTGAAATAGGATTAGCCACATTGCCATAAATGGAAATTAAATAATATAAAAGAACCCAGAGATGTAGGGGTGCTTTATTTTTTGTTTTACTTTTGTAGATGTTAAATTTGCAGATGATTACTGCAATATATATTTCAAAAAGATTAGTTGGTCCTCCTTTTTGCTTTTACCAGTAGCAGTTTAGAAGTCTGGAGTAAAAAAGTGCACAAGTAGGTCAAATGCATTAGTTAATTTCAGGTGGTTAATCAAAGATCCATACAACATAATCTGATATGATTTCATAGTTTAAAGCACTATTTATGTATTTTTTTATGATAAAGAAGTGCTAAAAATGTATTTGCTTGTGCGCTTTGCACGCTCACATGAATTATTTGTGCCCCAGGTGCGCCCCAGTACAGTATTAGGTCTAGTGACGCCCCTGGTGAATACTTTCCAAATGTACAGTATCTATATAAAAGAATGTCCCAATCCATTATAGGTTGATCGGATATTTACTGTTGTTTAGCTACTTTACGTTAAAGCTAACTTTGCATTTAGCATGGCTTCTTGTCTCCTGCACTCTCTGGCTTGGGTCAGGGTGTCACATGCTTAGCTTTTCCTCATCCTGCAGGGATAGTTGTAAGAAATGTATATTACTTGCCGCCATCAAGACGAGAATTACACATTCATTGGAAGGAGTGTCTTTAGCTAGCTAGCTGTAAGGAAGCTACATTGCAGTGACAAAAAAAAGTACACCAAATCGCAATGTGCCAGGTATTCAAAATACTCAGAGAAACTGTCCTCGAGTACCTGTCGAACTATTTCACCAGAGTAAGTGATGCTCACAGGTACTCCATGAGAGGGAGTTCGTCAGACCTCGTCCCCCCCAAATTCAAGACTCTCATGAGAAAAAATGCATTCTACTATTTTGCCACCACACAGTGGATTGCACTACCAACAGACCTTAAAATTCGGACTTCCCTACTAAATTTTCAAACTGCCATAAAATCATGGCTCAGCTCAACCTCTACCTGATCTCAACCAAAATTGATACCCAGCAACTTTTTGAAGCATCAAGCAGGTTTATATAGTGTATATATATTTTCTCAATCTGTTTTGCACACTCTTGGAGTCAACATGTGCATAGTCATGTACATATTGTCATGTACATAGTGTATATACCCCCAATTTTTTTTTATATACATGTTACAGGTTATATATATTTTATTATTAACTGTATTAATTGTGATGAATATTTAAAGGCCTACTGAAATGAGATTTTCTTATTCAAACGGGGATAGCAGGTCCATTTTATGTGTCATACTTGATCATTTCGCGATATTGCCATATTTTTGCTGAAAGGATTTAGTAGAGAACATCGACAATAAAGTTCGCAACTTTTGGTGCTGATTAAAAAGCCTCGCCTTTACCGGAAGTCGGAGACGATGACGTCACAAGGGTGAGGGCTCCTCACGTCCTCACATTGTTTTTAATGAGAGCCTCCAGCAACAAGAGCTATTCGGACCGAGAAAACGACAATTTCCCCATTAATTTAAGCGAGGATGAAATATTCGTGGATGATGATATTGATAGCGAAGGACTAAAAAAAAAAAAAAATAAAATAAAAAGCGACGGCTCCGGGCGGCGGCAGTGTGAGCGTTTCAGATGTAATTAGACACATTTACTAGGATAATTCTGGAAGATCCCTTATCTGCTTATTGTTTTAATAGTGTTTTAGTGAGATTGTAAAGACATACCTCGAGGTCGGATGGCTGCGGTGAACACGCAGTGTCTCAGTGAGAAGCCGAGGAGCCAAGCTCACAGCTGCCTTTTAAACAGCTACTGCAGGAGGACGAATAATCCAATGAAGTCTCCGGTAAGATATATATCACAATTTTCCCATCCAAAAACATGCTGGTTGACGTAGACAAACATGTTCGCTTGACCGCTCTGTGTTAAAGGGGAACTTTATCACCAAACCTATCCAAGCGTCAATATATACCTTGATGTTGCAGAAAAAAGACCATGTATTTTTTTAACCGAATTCCGAACTCTAAATGACTGAATTTTGGCGAATTAAACGCCTTTCTGTTTATCGGTCTCGTAGCGATGACGTCAGAACGTGACGTCACCGAGGTAATACACCCACCATTTTCATTTTCACATTACAAACACCGGGTCTCAGCTCTGTTAATTTCCGTTTTTTCGACTATTTTTTGGAACCTTGGAGACATCATGCCTCGTCGGTGTGTTGTCGGAGGGTGTAACAACACTAACAGGGAGGGATTCAAGTTGCACCACTGGCCTGAAGATGCGATAGTGTCTGCCGCCAGACCCCATTGAATGTGCCAGAGAGTCTCCACATTTTACCGGCGATGCTAAGGCAGACATGGCACAGAGATGTATGGATAACCTGCAGATGCATTTGCAACGATTAAGTCAACTAAATCACAAAGGTGAGTTTTGTTGATGTTGTTGACTTCTGTGCTAATCAGACACATTTGGTCGCAGCATTACTGCCAGCTAATCGATGCTAACTTGCTACGCTAATCGATGCTAACATGCTATTTACGCTAGCTGTATGTACATTTGAAACTAGATACCCACATTTAATGCGAAACAAACACTTACCAATCGACATATTTAAGTTGCTCCAGTGTCACAAGATGCGAAAGTCCTGATCATTTGGTCCGCACATTTTACCGGCGATGCTAATAAGGCAGCCATGTTATGGGCCACTTCATTAGGTACACCCATGCTATGGCCAAATAGCGTCAATAGCTATTCGCTCAATAGCTTCAGTTTCTTCTTCAATTTCGTTTTCGCTATCTGCCTCCATACTCCGACCATCTGTTTCAATACATGCGTAATCTGTTGAATCGCTTAAACCGCTGAAATCCGAGTCTGAATCCGAGCTAATGTCGCTATATCTTGCTGTGGTAACCACCATGTTGTTTGTATTGGCAGCCCTGTATGACGTCACAGGGAACTGGACAGTCGCATCACAAATAGCGAAAATCAAGAACTTTAAAGCTTTTTTTAGGGATATTCCGGGAGGTGTAAAATTTTGAAAAAAACTTCTAAAAACAAAACAAGCCACTGGGAACTGATTTTTATTGTTTTTAACCATTTTGAAATTGTGATAATGTTCCTCTTTAAAAACAAAGAAACACCGGCTGTGTCTCGGTGCTAAAGACAGCTGCAATACACCGCTTTCCACCAACAGCATTGTTCTTTATAGTCTCCATTATTAATTGAACAAATTGCAAAAGATTCAGCAAAACAGATGTCCAAATTACTGTGTAATTATGCGATGAAAAGAGACGACTTTTAGCCGTAAGTGGTGCTGAGCTAATATTTCCTGACAGTCCGTGACGTCACGCGCATGCGTCATCATTTTGCGACGTTTTCAACAAGAAACTCTGCGGGAAATTTAAAATTGCAATCCATTTGTCTTTTTAAAGCATTACATGGATTCAATTCTTTAAGATGTCAATAAACTCCTCAATCAATCAACCAATAAATTCACAACACTTTGTTGCAGATGTTGTTGTGATCACATTGCCCCTGTGTACTGGAATGCTATTATTGGACATGTTAGATGCAGTTTGATATAATCCGATTGCATACTGTTTTGTTTTGTTGATATCTGACTGATAATATTAACATATTGGGACACCACTTATTCTAAGTTTTTCCCATTCCCTCTATCACATAGTTTAGGAGAACTCTAATGAGAGGGAAATGTGTGACATTGCATGAAAGATGATATATTTCCAGACAAGGCTGTAATGCAGCAGCTTCTGTAAAATCACATAGATTTTTCCCCCATTTTTCTTGTCAATCCATGCTTTTTGTCTCACTCACTCTCACACATGCAACAGAATATTTAACAAGATTAGCACAGTAGCAGAGGGTTACATCATTGCTGAGCTGTGTAAACATCCACTGCTATAATCCGACATCATGTCAGATGCTCATATATAAGTGTAGTAATCTTTTGGACATGTGTACACATTTGTATTTCCATTTTAACTTCTCAGTAAATGTTTTCATTAAAAGCAAGTTTTCCAGAATGGTTTTGTTCGTTAGTTTACACTGAGATGTCACCATTTTAATTTAGAAGACTTTTTTTATCTGCCTAAATTGTTTTCTCTTACATTAAATTTTAGTTAGAAAAATGTTGGTGCAACAATCCAGGCCAACATATGTTGTATTTTACTACCATGCACAGTTCTCAAATGCTCTTAAATTGTGGGAGTAAATGTGTCGGAACATAAATGAATGTTTGAGAATATCTGCAACTTGTGGACAACTGAACAGACAGTAAACGATAAGGAAGCCTTTGGTGGTGTTTCTTTCTGTAATTATTAGTTATTATTTCTAATTGTACACTAATTTGACAATTAGCTCTTAGTATGTGCTTTTACTGCCATCTAGTGTCTTCTTTTAAGTGTATGAGTATTTGTTTTCCAATTTTTGTTGAAATTGCTATAACGTTAAGGTTACAAGAAACATTAAACACATTGATAATAAATTAATACAATCATAAGTTGATTCAATGTCGTGGGGAAAAACTAAGCCTCATAACTTTTGCTGCAACATTCTGAAAAAAACTGCTGCAAATTCCAGCATTTTTTGTCACAAGCTCCATTTTCTACCGCTTATTCCCTTTGGGGTCGCGGGGGGCGCTGGTGCCTATCTCAGCTACAATCGGGCGGAAGGCGGTATACACCCTAGACAAGTTGCCACCTCATCGCAGGGCCAACACAGATAGATGGACAACATTCACACTCACATTCACACACTAGGGTAAATTTAGTGTTGCCAATCAACCTATCCCCAGGTGCATGTCTTTGGAAGTGGGAGGAAGCCGGAGTACCCGGAGGGAACCCACGCATTCACGGGGAAGACATGCAAACTCCACACAGAAAGATCCCGAGCCCAGGATTGAACCCTGACTACTCAGGACTTTCGTAATGTGAGGCAGACGCACTAACCCCTCTCCCACCGTGAAGCCTCAGTCACAACAATCACATTAAAAGCCAGCGAAAACCTGGAGGTACTGAACAGCGCCCCAAAACATAAGTAAAAGACAACAAAAGCTCAAGGAGACAAGCAATGATATAATGGAGAGCAGATCTTAATCTCAGACAAAAGTGATTTTTAAACATTCATACACGTACCAGTAGGTACGCGGGCTGAATCTAGTAGTATGCCTGAGAATTGATTAATTAAATATTCAAACATAGTGTTACTGTTCAAACTGTGTATATTGTTAGAGGAGCCAAAAATATTATATATACTTGTTAAATAAAACTTCTGCCTTGTATTTAATGAATAGTTAGGCCTACTACGATTGTTGTTCCGATACCAATATTTTGGTACCGGTACCAAAATTATTTTGTTACTTTTTGATACTTTTGTAAATAAAAGGGACTACAAAAAAATTGCATTATTGGCTTTATTTTAACAAAAAAATCTTAGGGTACATTAAACATATGTTTCTTATTGCAAGTTTGTCCTTAAAATAAAAAAGTCAAAATACAAGACAATTTGTCCTTTAGTGCTAAGTAAACAAACATCCATCCATCCATTTTCTACCCCGTATTACCTTTGGGGTCACGGGGGGCGCTGAAGCCTATCTCAGCTACAATCGGGCAAAAGGCGGGGTAAACCCCGGACAAGTGGTAGAAAATGAAGTATTAATCTACTTGTTCATTTACTGTTAATATCTGCTTACTTTCTCTTTTAACATGTTCTATATCCACTTCTGTTCAAATGTAATAATAATGTATTCTTCTGTTGTTTGGATGCTTTACATTAGTTTTGTGGACCGGTATTTTCAGAGGGGGTACAGTACCGAATATGATTCATTAGGATCGCGGTACTATACGAATGTATTCTGTATACTGTACAACCCTACCTACGACTCTACTGTATTTTAATGTTGGTCATTACGGTTGTACTTTGAGAGCCATGTGTTTTCTGAGGTGGTATTTGAGAACCACTTCTATAGGAAATCTGTGGAGAGATCCGACACTCCGAGTTGCCAATCGACAGTCTTGAAAACGGCATGATTGGTAGAGTGTCCATTAAGAAGAGTGGATCAAAATCCTTTCTGACCAACTACAAAAAACATCTGTACTTACAATAATTTTCGACCTGACTTTTAATCTTTTTTTTTTTTTTTTGCCTGTTTCTTTTATTTTACCTTTTTTTGTACTTAACTGCCAACCTCATCAGACAAGCCAGTGTTACTTTGAGGACACACAGGGCAGCTGCCGCCGCCTGACTCACAAGCTCTCGGCTGTGCTGCACGAGAATGTCACTGCACATCGGGATGCCTTCATGTTAAACACACACACGCACACACACACATTAACATACAACAAGTTAAGCAAATCAAACACACAGGCGGGTCATGCTGGGCTGGAGCTATTTTTAACACCTTCTTGCACGACGACTAAGTGGTCTGTTTTATCACGATTGGATGCTGATAGCCTGCAGTGATTAATGCATTGTGACTGATAGATGAAGAACTGTGGAATGTGGGAGTCAAATTATATTTCACGCTCATTATAAACATCCAACACATGTATCATGGGTAAATAAGTGTTAGATCCCCTGCTGATTTTTTCGCTTTACTTCCTTTCGAAGATGTGAACAGTCCATCATTTTTATTATAAGCTGAAACCAATTTGAGACAGAATGTAAAAAAAACAACCAAAAAAAACCCCGTTAAAATATACTTGGTTTTTGTTATTGGAAATAGGTATTTAAAGGCCTACTGAAACCCACTACTACCCACCACGCAGTCTGATAGATTATATATCGATGATGAAATATTAACATTGCAACACATGCCAATATGGCCTTTTTAGTTTACTAAATTACAATTTTAAATTTCCCTGGACTTTCGTCTTGAAAACGTGGTGTAATGATGACGTGTACGCAAGACGTCACGGGTTTTTAGGAAGTATGATCGCTGCGCACACACACACAGCTAAAAGTTGTCTGCTTTAACGGCATAATTACACAGTATTTTGGAGATCTGTGTTGCTGAATATTTTGCAATTTGTTCAATTAATATTGGAGAAGTCACAGTAGAAAGATGGAGTTGGGAAGCTTTAGCCTTTAGCCACACAAATACACGGTGATTCCTTGTTTAAAATTCCTGGAGGTGAAACTTTACTATGGATCAGAGCGCCGTCAAGCAAACATGAATCACGACGGAATGTCGACCAGCAGGTTTCGGTGAGAAAATTGTGGTAAAAAGTCGCTTCTTACCAGAGAAAACCTGAGCTTGTGCCGTCCATAGCTGCCGTCGACTCCCTTGAGATACTTGCGTCAAGACACCCGTGGAGACACCCCCCCGACTATTAGGTACTATTTAACTCACTAAAACACTAGTGTGAGAGTCTCTTACTGTCGTCGCTCGGGTTCAGCAGACCACCAAGGAAGGACATCTCTTTAGCAGGTTTGACTTCTTTATTTTGCAATAAAGCTTGGCTGCAGTTTGGATCGCTTTTCAGCTCCTTCCTCCACAGCTCGTTCGCCGGTCGCTTTTCAGCCGCCGTCGTCATTGTCGTCGTCTGCTCTCTGTCGCTCTTGCACTTCACGCACTGCATCTTCTGCGGACACTCCAATTCCTTCTCTGATCTCTCCTTCTTCTCCCCTTTTATACAGCAGGAGGAGATGAGTTAATTGTGTGCAGGTATGTGTGCCACGCACCTGATTTAGATTGTGGAGGCATTGCTCCCAGCAAGCCCTGCCTCTCCGCTCCACCGCATCCTCCGCCTCCTTGCCGCCATCTTGGGCTGCCCTGCCCTGCCGTTGGCTCCGCCTCTCCACAGTCCTCCATCGCCAGACGCAAGCCGGGCTTCCGCCCGGCTGAGCCTACTCCCCCCCTCCCTTTTTTGAAGGGACGGGTAAAAAAAACTGCCACGGCCACCTGTTTTCTCTTATTCTTCGTCCTCTTTCACCTTTTCTTTGTCTTCTTCTTTGTCCTTTTCTTCTTCCTCTTTGACCTTTTCTTTGTCCTTTTCGTCTTCTTCTTTTTCTTCTTTGTCCTTTTCTTCGTCCTCTTGGACCTTTTGTCTTTTTCATCCTCTTCTTCTTCTTCTGCTTTGTCCTTTTCTTCGTCCTCTTTGACCCTTTCTTCGTCTTCTACCTCTTCCTCTTCTTTCACTTGTTCCTCGTCGTCTTTTCCTTCCACCATCACCATTTCTTCCACTGAGGCGAGCTCGGCCTCCCTCTCTTTAGCCGACAGCTCGCCCTGCTGGTCTGTAGACGCCACTGCAGTTTCACCCGCACAGTCTTCCTGGTGTGACGCTTCAGCCAAGGCTTTCCTGGCGTCCTCTTTCTCTCCTTTCCAGTCTTGTGGTTGTACTTCTTCTTTGGGGGGGCACTCAGCGCCTCCCCCCACTTTGTCCGCCAGCGACTGCAAAAGTCGGCAATTTTGCCGGCTGCTCGCTGCGAGCTGTATGAGCGAGCCGATTAGGGCCCACAGGGGATCGACCTCCCCCGCCTCCGGTGGTCCAGCTACATTGGGTGCCAAATGTGACAGTCTCTTACTGTCGTCGCTTGGGTTCAGCAGACCACCAAGGAAGGACATCTCTTTAGCAGGTTTGACTTCTTTATTTTGCAATAAAGCTTGGCTGCAGTTTGGATCGCTTTTCAGCTCCTTCCTCCACAGCTCGTTCGCCGGTCGCTTTTCAGCCGCCGTCGTCATTGTCATCGTCTGCTCTCTGTCGCTCTTGCTTTTCACGCACTGCATCTGCTGCGGACACTCCAACTCCTTCTCTGATCTCTCCTCCTTCTCCCCTTTTATACAGCAGGAGGAGATGAGTTAATTGTGTGCAGGTGTGTGTGCCACGCACCTGATTTAGATTGTGGAGGCATTGCTCCCTGCAAGCCCTGCCTCTCCGCTCCACCGCATCCTCCGCCTCCTCCGCCTCCTCCGCCACCTTGCCGCCATCTTGGGCAGGGCAGCGTGCCCTGCCCTGCCGTTGGCCCGTTGGCCCGTTGGCTCCGCCTCTCCACAACTAGCAACACAATAGAAAGATAAGGGATTTCCCAGAATTATCTTAGTAAATGTCTCTAAAAACATCGGAGTCCGTCCCAATGCAAGCGTGTTTTTTGTTTTGTTTTTTCCTTGTCCGTCGCTATCAATATCCTCAAACATAAATCTTTCATCCTCACTCAAACTAATGGGGATATTGTCGTTGTCTCGGTCCAAATAGCTGTTTTTGTTGGAGGCTCTCTTAAAAACAATGTGAATATGTGAGGAGCCATCAACATTTGACGTCATCGTCTGCGACTTCCGGTACTTCTTAGCACCGAAAGTTGCGAAATTTATCGTGGATGTTCTCTACTAAATAATTTCAGCAAAAATATAGCAATATCACGAAATGATCAAGTATGACAAAAAGAATGGACCTGCTATCCACGTTTAAATAAGAAAATCTTATTTCAGTAGGCCTTTAATGACAAAATAACATGTGGTTTCGTACTTGATGTAGATTAGGGGTCTCCAACTCAATGTACCTAACAGGCCGCTGATTATAGTGTCTGGTTGATGCTCGTTCAGAATTACATTTTACCCTCATGAGAACGGCCCGATCTACTAAAGGTTTGCAAACTTGATAACACATGCAAAGCTGATTTACTATGATTAAGTGAACAAAATAAGGTGCACAATCCATTTAGCGCATGGGTAATTATTTTGACCCCGGGGCCAAATTTTTAGAAAAAAAGGAGTCTGGGGGGCCGGTATATCTATTTTTAGGAACACTAATACAAAACCTCACAATAATGTCTGAATGAATGCTAAAAACATTATGAAAGACAACCTTAAAAAACAGAATGGAATTTTACATATTTTTTAATGAGACACCCAAAATGAACACGAAAATAAACAATGTTGGATTTACAATATCAATTAACGATAAAACACTGAAAATTGACAACATATGAACATCACACCCCCTCTTGATCGTCTTATTTTACAATCAACCAAAATGCAACAAACACAGCTAAATATGAACGCGAAGGGTTAAAAAAAAAAAAAAAAAAGACCCACCTACAATCTGATACATCTGATATATCTCTAAGCTTTAGTACTTTGTTGTAAAAACCTACCTCCACGTCTGCCTCTGACACCCGCATTTCAGGCTGGCCGCTCTTGAAACACTCTGTGGAAACGCTCCCCACCCGCATTGCTTGGTGCCTCATCAGAGCTGCTGTGACGTGGATTACCATAGTAACTTGTATATAACGCAAAAGCACAGATTCCAACCATTGAAATGCATCGAATAGTTCAAGACTTTAGGTAATTTGAAAACATCACTGCACATCATAATGGCAGATACAGTTTCCAAAAAAAAATCTAAAAAAAATATTTGGGAATGTCCGGCGGGCCAGATTGACAAGCTTAACGGGCCACATGCGGCCCTCGGGACTTAATTTGCCCAGGTCGTATTTAGCGTGTCCGTCTCCATGGATATGCAGAATATGATCATCATCAGAAGTCCTGCAATACTGGGAGGAGGAAGATATTCAAACATAGTTATTCAGCACATGCAATGGGATTGTTGTTGGCTCTCACAAACTGCTTGATTTGCATTGTTGTTGGAGATGATGGGATCTGTAGTCCTTACCTCTACATCACGGATCACTGGGTTGCTCATTATCTCTCAAAATGGCTCGGAAATCTCTATGAGATTGCAACTATTTGGATCATATTCATTTACTGGCAAACTTTGGAAGTCTTTCGGTATCATAAATAAGACATATATGGTAATAGCTTCAATAATAGCAACTTGCTTTTCCCCTCTACTAGTACTTTAAAGGGCATCCATCCATCCATCCATTTTCTACCGCTTATTCCCTTTCGGGGTCGCGGGGGGCGCTGGCGCCTATCTCAGCTACAATCGGGCGGAAGGGCATATTGAACCAAATTCAACTTATGCATTTTGGTACCTGCTGTTTTTTTATGCCGGTTGTTTTTTCATTTAGAAAATATATTATTATAATATATCTCTTATAATCATGCGTTTGTGTCATTCCATACGCATGAATGCGCTGCAGTGTTGTGATAGTCTCCTGCCTCCCTGCAGTGTCAGCGCACTAAAGATAGTTTCTGTCGTCTATAGCAGTGGTTCTCAAATGGGGGTACGCGTACCCCTGTGGGTACTTGTAGGTATGCCAAGGGGTACGTGAGATTTTTTTTTAAATATTCTAAAAATAGCAACAATTCAAAAATCCTTTATAAATATATTTATTGAATAATACTTCAACAAAATATGAATGTAATGTGAAAATAAATGCAACAATGCAATATTCAGTGTTGACAGCTAGATTTTTTGTGGACATATTCCATAAATATTGATGTTAAAGATTTATTTTTTTGTGAAGAAATGTTTGGAATTAAGTTCATGCATCCAGATGGATCTCTATTACAATCCCCAAAGAGGGCACTTTAAGTTTATGATTACTTCTATGTGTAGAAATCTTTATTTATAATTAAATTACTTGTTTATTTTTCAACAAGTTTTTAGTTATTTTTAATATCATTTTTTCCAAATAGTTCAAGAAAGATCACTACAAATGGGCAATATTTTGCACTGTTATACAATTTAATAAATCAGAAACTGATGACATAGTGCTATATTTTACTTATTTTTGTTTTTTTTTCAACCAAAAATGCTTTGCTCTGATTAGGGGTACTTGAATTTAAAAAATGTTCATAGGGGGTACATCACTGAAAAAAGGTTGAGAGCCACTGGTCTATAAATTATGATTTCAGTATTGCAGAAAATATTTAACAAATTATAGATGTGTGCTGCTAGTTAAACATCACACATAGATTGGAGAGCAAAATAACTTGAATGTGGAGGGAAATGAGTGTTTCCACAGCCACAGCCAGTAGACACGCAAAAAAAACATTTAAGTCGGTCGGGCTTCACCACTTTTGAACTTGTTAGCAATCTGTACACGCAATCTTAGTAAATTAGATGCAACAAGCCCACAAATAGTACACAACATTTTATAGTTTGAACTAGGGCTGGGCGATATGGCCTCTTTTTAATATTGCGATATTTTTAGGCCATATCGCGATTTACGCTATATATCTCGGTATTTTGCCTTAGCCTTGAATGAACACTTGATACATATAATCACAGCAGTATGATGATTCTATGTGTCTACATTAAAACATTCTTGTTCATACTGCATTAATATATGCTACTTTTAAACTTTCATGCAGAGAATGAAATCACAATTAAATCAATTTACCACAACTGTATTTATTAAAGTTATAGCAGGTCACTTTTCAAATGATGCTACATATTAACAGTAATGCTACTTTTGGTAGCAACGCTTGTGCCCCACACTTGACAAATTAAAGTTGTCTATTCGACATATTCCCGCTTGAAGCCGAACCACCGCCAGACGATTCTCCCTTCATTTGTTACCATATTCACACCTTCTTTCTCTCGTATTACCACTCGACTGAGGTGAGAATCAGCACCTCTGAGTCCGCTGGCATCACAGCTAACATTAGCCACGCCGCTACCTCTCTGCTAGGCGAGGGCGTATACATATGTGACGTATGACGTGACAGTATGTGACGTTTATAAGTTTGTGCGCTTGCTGTCTGTGAGGAGACACAAGAAGGAGTGGGAAGAGCCTGTACTCGAATATTACCATATAGTCATTTTCTATATCGCACAGAGACTAACCCGCGATATATCGTGTATATCGATATATCGCCCAGCCCTACTTTGAACACACTGTTTGGCGCGTAGTTGTTACGCCTGTTCGGCATTGTGGTGCCGGGTTCGATTTCTTTGTGGATGCGTCAAAACGAAGAACACAAGAAAGGTAAGATAACCAATTTATTCTAAATAACAGAAGGAGAGCTATAACAAAAACACTGGAGCTAACAAAAAGCAAACCAAAGATGCTAGTATGAAAACTAGGAGATACAAAATAGGAAACTAAACTGGCGCGTAGGCACACAAAAAGGAGTAAATAAAACATTTAGCATGTGAGCTAATAACGAGGTGCGTAGCGTGAGAGCTCGTGAAAATAGTAGGAATTGCTTGAAAGCAAACGATCAAAACAGACGAATAGTTGCGTGAGAGCAAACTAGAGTCCCAGAAAGAATAAACAGAAAAGGCTGGCTTATAAAGGGTGGTGATTACAAGAACAGGTGTGCGAGAACCGAGACTAGCAGGTGGAAATAATAAGTGACCATGGAAACGAACAAAACAGGAAGTAAACGGGTCAGAACGGATAATGAAAACACAGATGGAAAAATAAACAACAACATGTGAAGATCAGATTCCCCAGGCACTGGGGAATCTGTGGTTGACTCTCCTATTTCTGGGGCTGAGGTCGCTGAGGTAGTTAAAAAGATCCTCGGTGGCAAGGCCCCAGGGGTGGACGAGATCCGCCCGGAGTTCCTTAAGGCTCTGGATGCTGTGGGGCTGTCTTGGTTGACAAGACTTTGCAGCATCGCGTGGACATCGGGGGCGGTACCTCTGGATTGGCAGACCGGGGTGGTGGTTCCTCTCTTTAAGAAGGGGGACCGGAGGGTGTGTTCCAACTATCGTGGGATCACACTCCTCAGCCTTCCCGGTAAGGTTTATTCAGGTGTACTGGAGAGGAGGCTACGTCGGATAGTCGAACCTCGGATTCAGGAGGAACAGTGTGGTTTTCGTCCTGGTCGTGGAACTGTGGACCAGCTCTATACTCCCGGCAGGGTTCTTGAGAATGAGAGTGCATGGGAGTTTGCCCAACCAGTCTACATGTGCTTTGTGGACTTGGAGAAGGCATTCGACCGTGTCCCTCGGGAAGTCCTGTGGGGAGTGCTCAGAGAGTATGGGGTATCGGACTGTCTTATTGTGGTGGTCCGTTCCCTGTACGATCAGTGCCAGAGCTTGGTCCGCATTGCCGGCAGTAAGTCGAACACATTTCCAGTGAGGGTTGGACTCCGCCAAGGCTGTCCTTTGTCACCGATTCTGTTCATAACTTTTATGGACAGAATTTCTAGGCGCAGTCAAGGCGTTGAGGGGTTCCGGTTTGGTAACCGCAGGATTAGGTCTCTGCTTTTTGCAGATGATGTGGTCCTGATGGCTTCAGCCCTCGCTGGATCGGTTCGCAGCCGAGTGTGAAGCGACCAGAATGAGAATCAGCACCTCCAAATCCGAGTCCATGGTTCTCGCCCGGAAAAGGGTGGAATGCCATCTCCGGGTTGGGGAGGGCACCCTGCCCCAAGTGGAGGAGTTCAAGTACCTAGGAGTCTTGTTCACGAGTGAGGGAAGAGTGGATCGTGAGATCGACAGGCGGATCGGTGCGGCGTCTTCAGTAATGCGGACGTTGTACCGATCCGTTGAGGTGAAGAAGGAGTTGAGCCGGAAGGCAAAGCTCTCAATTTACCGGTCGATCTACGTTCCCATCCTCACCTATGGTCATGAGCTTTGGGTCATGACCGAAAGGATAAGATCACGGGTACAAGCGGCCGAAATGAGTTTCCTCCGCCGTGTGGCAGGGGTCTCCCTTAGAGATAGGGTGAGAAGCTCTGCCATCCGGGAGGAACTCAAAGTAAAGCCGCGGCTCCTTCACATCGAGAGGAGCCAGATGAGGTGGTTCGGGCATCTGGTCAGGATGCCACCCGAACGCCTCCCTAGGGAGGTGTTTAGGGCACGTCCAACCGGTAGGAGGCCACGGGGAAGACCCAGGACACGTTGGGAAGACTATGTCTCCCGGCTGGCCTGGGAACGCCTTGGGATCCCCCGGGAAGAGCTAGACGAAGTGGCTGGGGAGAGGGAAGTCTGGGTTTCCCTGCTTAGGCTGTTGCCCCCGCGACCCGACCTCGGATAAGCGGAAGATGATGGATGGATGTGAAGATCAGAGTAACGGATCGTAACAGTAGTATTTGGATCGTAGTAGATCAGGCCCTAAAATTGTCATAAACTTCTACAATCAGCTATCGAGACCCTGAGCTATGGAAGGACTTAAATAATTTTAAATGTAAAATTAATTGTAAAACTTTTATATTTTGACACTGTGAGTTAACCAGGAGGAACGTCTGCTTGCTTACAGGAAGTAGCTCTTTCTGTTTCCCAATGCATGTTTGTTGAGCTGTAATTTTGTGTCTATGGCGTAATTTTAGTTAGTATCTAAAAGGGGTGTCCCAATCTGACATCGATATCGGATTTTGTTCCGATAGGAGTAATTAATTCTTGCTCTTTTAGGTATTTTCTTTATGGATCTATTGTACATTTACATTAATATTAACTCATGGTATTTTACCAACATAGACTTTTGTACTTTGTTGTATTATTGATTAAATACTCAATGATGACTCAAATTCTAAAAAAAAATATACATATACGATTAAGCAGAGAAACATGACAAAGGAGAATATTTGTGATGTTGTTGTTGGATTCATTTTCATCATTTCTCTGCAAAAAGACCACACCACATTCTCCTTGTGGGCTTGTGTGAGTCATTCAGGTGTTTAATTTCAAACTTAAAGTCCATTCTAGTCTTGTGCATGTCAACAATCTTGTCCCTGAGGTCAGCTGTTATGGTCTTGCCCACAGTAATGTAGAGGTTGTAGTGTGTGACAGATGCTGAGCCCTTTTTTTTTTTTTACTCAACCTCCTTTCCCTGCATCCACCATTTCCCACCTTTTACGGAGCACTGCCCTTGTGGTGACCCATCACAAGTGCTGTCCTATCCTATTCACATCACGAGTTGATATTGAAAGTACTTTCTTATCGGGACAGGACTCATTCGTGTGTTTCATAAATACAATGCTTGCTGCTTGGTAGGGTACTATAAACTTACTTCTGTTTCTTTAAAACTAATTCATAAATGATAAGTATGTTACTTATATGGTCAAATGTAGGGTATTTCTTGGTAAAGCTTCTGTATCTGTCTTGTTATTCGATTCTCATGCAATTGTTTATTGATTCAAGCCTCAAATTTGAACTTTTTTTGGTCAATTGTTCCCTTAAAGGAGGGCTCATATTTTAGGGCACCAAGGCAAGTTAGAAGGGCACCAAGCCAAATATTATTTTCTTTCCAGGCAGGGGTTCCAAAGCATATACAGTTTTTTTGATTCATTATTAACATAAACTTGTCAGCTTTTTTTCATTTCATGATGCCTTTATCTCTATTTTTCCCTTAATTATTATTTATTTAAATTATGTACAAAACCAGTTTCCATATGAGTTGGGAAATTGTGTTACATGTAAATATAAACAGAATATAATGATTTACAAATAATTTTCAACCCATATTGAATTGAATGCACTACAAAGACAAGATATTTGATGTTCAAACTCATAAACTTTATTTTTTTTTTTGCAAATAATAATTAACTTAGAATTTCTTGGCTGCAACACGTGCCAAAGTAGTTGGGCAAGGTTATGTTCACCACTGTGTTACATCACATTTTCTTTTAACAACACTCAATAAACGTTTGGGAACTGAGGAAATTAATTATTGAAGCTTTGAAAGTGGAATTCTTTCCCATTCTTGTTTTATGTAGAGCTTTTGTCATTCAACAGTCCGGGGTCTCCGCTGTCGTATTTTACGCTTCATAATGCGCCACACATTTGCGATGGGATATATGTCTGGACTGCAGGCGGGCCAGGAAAGTACCTGCACTCTTTTACTAAGAAGCCATGCTGTTGTAACACGTGGCTTGGCATTGTTTTGCTGAAATAAGCGTCCATGATAACGTTGCTTGGATGACAACATATGTTGCTCCAAAACCTGTATGGACCATTCAGAATTAATGGTGCGTTCACAGATGTGTAAGTTACCCATGCCTTGGGCACTAATACACCCCCATACATCACAGATGCTGGCTTTTGAACATTGTGCCTATAACAATCCAGATGGTTATTTTCCTCTTTGTTCCGGAGGACACCACGTCCACAGTTTCCAAATGTGATTTGAAATGTGGACTTGTCAGACCACAAAACGCTTTTCCACTTTGCATCAGTCCATATTAGATGAGCATGGGTCCAGCAAAGCTGGTGGCGTTCCTGCTTGCTGTTGATAAATGGCTTTCACTTTGCATTGTTTTAACTTGCACTTACAGATGTAGCGACCAACTGTAGTTACTGACAGTGGTTTTATGAAGTGTTCCTGAGCCCATGTGGTGATATCCTTTACACACTGATGTCGGTTTTTTATACAGTACCACCTGAGGGATCAAAGGTCCGTAATATCATTGCTTACGTGCAGGGATTTCTCCAGATTCTCTGAACCTTTTGATGATTTTACGGACTGTAGATGGTAAAATCCCTAAATTCCTTGTTTAGAAATATTGTTGTAAAACTGTTCGACAATTTGCTTACAAATTGGTGACCCTCGCCCCATCCTTGTTTATAAATTACTTAGCATTTCATGGAAGCTGCTTTTATACCCAATCATGGCACCCACCTGTTCCCAATTAGCCTGCACACCTGTGGGATGTTCAAAATAAGTGTTTGATGAACATTCATCAACTTTATCAGTATTTATTGCCACCTTTCCCAACTTCTTTATCACGTGTTGTTGGCATCAAATTCTAAAGTTAATGATTATTTGCACCAAAAAAAAAATGTTTATCAGTTTGAACATCAAATATGTTGTCTTTGTAGCATATTCAATATGGGTTGAAAATGATTTGCAAATCATTGTATTCCGTTTATATTTACATCATTCTAACACAATTTCCCAACTCATATGGAAACGGAGTTTGTACATGTACATGCTGTATCTGGATGGATCCACTAAGAGTTTGAGCAGAAATATGTCCTTTGGAATTTAACAACATACAAAACATTAACAAAAATAATGTGTCAATTGTTAATAAAGTAATACCTTTATAACATGAAAAAAACACAAGTAATGTAAATAAAAAGGTGTCGTTTACTTTTTGATATCAAAATAAAACTCAAAGCAGTTTGGCTAATGAAGATACAGTCTAATAAACAATATGTGTTCTTATCTAACGCCCCCATGTGGTTCAGTACAACAGTTTGGCCAACAACAACAAAAAAACAGGAGTGACATCATGTTTCCTCACCTTATTAACTCTGTCACAGCAGCTGATGGACGCTGTATTGTCAAAATGAAAGCAACATCATATAGTTTTTCGCCTTCGCTGTATACGTTTTGTGTGGGGAAAAGTGTCTCCAATATTGTCCACACCTGTCCCCGTCTAAACACAGCAGTGCGCTCCCAAACACATGACGGGAAGCGAGGGAAAATGATTGTAGCGTCCCGGAAGAGTTAGTGCTGTAAGGAATTCTGGGAATGTGCTCTGTTGTGTTTATATTGCGGTGCAAATATATTTTCCTGAAATGTGTTTGTCATTGTTGTTTTGTGTGGTCTCACTATATGGCACAGTTTTATGACAGTGTTGGCGTTGTTTATAGCAGTGGTTCTCAACCTTTTTTCAGTGATGTACCCCCTGTGAACATTTTTTTAATTCAAGTACCCCCTAATCAGAGCAAAGCATTTTTGGTTGAAGAAAAGAGATAAAGAAGTAAAATACAGCACTATGTCTTCAGTTTCTGATTCATTAAATTGTATAATAGTGCAAAAATAATGCTCATTTGTAGTGGTCTTTCTTGAACTATTTGGAAAAAAAGATATAAAAATATTCAATTACAAATAGATTCAATTATAAATAAAGATTTCTACACAAAGAAGTAATCATCAACTTAAAGTGCCCTCTTTGGGGATTGTAATAGAGATCCATCTGGATTCATGAACTTAATTCAAAACATTTCTTCACAAAAAAAAATCTTTAACATCAATATTTATGGAACATGTCCACAAAAAATCTAGCTGTCAACACTGAATATTGCATTGTTGCATTTCTTTTCAAAGTTTATGAACTTACATTCATATTTTGTTGAAGTATTATTCAATAAATATATTTATAAAGGATTTTTGAATTGTTGCTTTTTTTTTAGAATATTTTCTAAAAATCTCACGTACCCCTTGGCATACCTTCAAGTACCCCCAGGGGTACGCGTACCCCCATTTGAGAAACACTGGTTTATACGACCACCCTTAGTGTGACATGTAGGTCTGTTGACTAAGTATACTCCGAGGGGATAACCCTGGAAAGGGATTAACATTGGCAGATCTTCATGATTAATAAGCCAAACGCGTCTAACTTTGTGTTGCCTTAAATGCATTAATACATTTAGATGAAGGAGAAGGTATTACTAACCTTTAACGCCGTTGACCATTATTATAACAGGTAAAAAGACAAGGGCGATCACGGCTGCAAATGGTGATCATTTTTTTAGGGCATTACGGCAAATGAGATGGCGGTCACGGAAATTGCAGCGTTTGCCGTGGTCATATTTGAGCCCTGTTGATTGAAATACTGCAATTTGTTATTCTTATAGCCGGCTACAACTGTTGCCTTCCTCAGAGGTTGTCACACAGGTCTTGATATGGAAATAATAATAATAATAATAATAATAATAATAATAATGGATTAGATTTATATCGCGCTTTTCTATTGTTAGATACTCAAAGCACTCACAGAGAAGTGAGAACCCATCATTCATTCACACCTGGTGGTGGTAAGCTTACATCTGTAGCCACAGCTGCCCTGGGGTAGACTGACGGAAGCCTGGCTGCCAGTTTGCACCCACGGCCTCTCCGACCACCACCAATAATTCATTCATCATTCATTCACCGGTGTGAGCGACAACCGGGGTCAAGGGTGAAGTGTCCTGCCCAAGGACACAACGGCAGCAATTTGGATGTCAATAGGTGGGAAGCGAACCTGCAACCCTCAGGTTTCTGGCACAGCCGCTCTACAGACTACGCCATGCCGCCAAATAACACATTGCATAATTATTTGAAGACCTAATGAACCTATTTGCTTGACTGTAATACTGCTGAGAGGCAAATATCTATTTCAGTGGTCCCCAACCACCGGGGCTCGATTGGTACCGGGCCGCAGAATAATTTTGTATTATTGGTATTTTTTTCATTTATTTTGAAAAATGATAATAATAATAATTTTTTTATTTTATCTTATTAAATCAACATAAAAAACACAAGATACACTTACAATTAGTGCACCAACCCAAAAAAAACTCAATTTTTCATGACAAAAAAAAATAAAAATAAAAAATAAAAACCCCCCCGTACACCCCTCTCCTCCCACCCACCGAGCCGCGGGACAAATTATCAAGCGTGGACCGGTCCGCAGCTACAAAAAGGTTGGGGACCACTGATCTATCTCATGACAAGCATGCTTTAATTCAGTGGTCCCCAACCTTTTCGTAGCTGCGGACCGGTCAACGCTTGATAATTTGTCCCGCGGCCTGGTGGGTGGGGGGAGAGGGGGGTATTGGGAATTTTATTTTTTTATTTTTTTTGTCATGAAAAAGGGAGGTTTTTGTCATGAAAAATGGAGGGTTTTGTTTGGGGTTGGTGCACTAATTGTAAGTGTATCTTGTGTTTTTTATGTTGATTTAATAAAAAAATTAAAAAGTAATAAAATATGTATTTATTTATTTTTCAATTTAAAAAAAATACAAATGAAAAAGAAATTATTTTGCGGCCCGGTACCGGTCCGCGGCCCGGTGGTTGGGGACCACTGCTTTAATTGACTTATTGTAATATACTTTCATTGTGTTCTGTTCTGTCTGCAGCTATCCACGAGTTCCCCAGAGATTACTTCACCAACCAGGAGCGCATGGATGGAGCCGTGGGCTTCCATGTCCTCTGTGTAAGTCTCTCTTCAACTGCACATGAATCACACTTAGTGCATCTCATTTCCAAATAACACTTCAGTCGAAATGTTTTCATAGAAAATCAACAAAATCTCTCTATTTATAAGTGCACTATACATTACTTTTAACATTGCTACCGCTCAACACACATGCGAATAATGAACAAGGAATAATTGTGTCCCATGAGTGTGTAGCTGCATAATAATGCTATGAATATGTACATAAATGATGCCTTAAATCAAAGGAAAAGATTACATCTTGTACTGGTGTTTGAGAGGTCCACATCTTTGTCAGAATTACTGCTTGTGTGAGAACATGGTCACGGACTGTTTTAACACTTAAAATATATACATTTTTTAAATTGTGCCCACCATTCAAGAGAAGAACACACATGTATTTTCCTTTACTAATTTAGCAGCTCAAGGAGAGTTACAGACACAACTTCTCATTAAAAGCTGCTTGGACAATTGCCAGAGTTTTTTCTTTATAAGTCTGGTCCTCTAAATAAGGGATATTTGGAAAGAATGATGACTTTTTTCCCTGCGAAGTCTGGGACACTATATAAGGCAGCCTTGGAATAAGCGGTAGGAAATGGATGGATGGAAATAATGGATTTTTTTGACGGCTGCAATTGCGGAAGAAGTCTAAAAGAGGGCTCCAATCAGTCGGCATCCAAATAAGATCGGCTATTGTTTTATGTGGTTTGAAACAGTTAGCAATAGTGCTACATCAGGGGTAGGGAACCTATGGCTCTCGAGCCAGATGCGGCTCTTTTGATGACTGCATCTGGCTCTCAGATAAATCTTAGCTGACATTTCTACATTATATCCGCTGGTAATCCATCAGGTTCAAACACTGATGGAATCTATTAAACAGACGAGAAGCAAGGAATCATGCAGAGACAGAGTTCAATTTGGCTCAATGAGGAGACATGTGTTTTGGGCTGCATTCTAGTTACAGATCCAAACTACGTTCTAATTGTCCAGCCTGTGTGCTTCCTCTATTTATTTGGGAGGTCCCTGATTACATCACTGAAGCTGTCGCTGAGGGAAGGGGGTAACCTCGACAACTCCAGTTAGACACAATATATGACTATACAAAAATGCAAATGTGTTGACGCTGGTGATATCGCCTTGTCTCGCTGCTCTGTCTGTGTCACGGCGGTGTCCGGCCTTGGCAGTCAGCAGGCCGTTCCTGGACACTAAATACCAGACTAGCTTGCAATCTTTTGGATTGCCAGTTTTGCACAGACAAAGAAAAATACCACTTCAGCACAATTGACAATATTTATAGCAACGGCCCTTAAGCATAAAAGTTGTGTGATAATATATGCATAGTTTTCTACCATACCTGTTCATGAAGTTGCAATAATGGTAAGAAGTATTTTAATTATTATTGGTTAACTTCAGAATAAAAATCTTATTAAAAAGAATAAGAGATTTTTTATACTTTAGAAATGTTGGTCTTACTTTTGCTGAATTTGGCATTAAAAAATTGTAGCTAAGATAGGCGCCAGCGCCACCCGTAACCCCCTAAGGGAATAAGCGGTAGAAATTTGGATGGATGGATGGAAATATTATATGACTCTTACGGATATACATTTTAAAATATTTAGCTTTCATGGCTCTCTCAGCCAAAAAGGTTCCCGACCCCTGTGCTACATGATAGCACTCCAAGGCCCTGATGTTGACTACCATTATTGGTAGCAAACACAGGAAGTGCTCTCTATGTTGTTACTCTTGGCGGAAGTAACGTTTGTCGCTATGTACGCTGTGGAAAAAAGGTAACGCTTAAAATGAGAATATTTTTGTGAATTGAATGTAACAGTTACTACATTCATATTACAGCATGTCTTTGAGAGTTTTTGGATATTTTTAAAGGGCTTTTTTGGGCGGAATAGATTATATCTCCATTATTGTTTGCGCTCTTTTATGAGCAGTTTTTCGCTATTCCATAAAGCAGTGGTTCTCAAATGGGGGTACGCGTATCCCTGGGGGTACTTGAAGGTATGCCAAGGGGTACGTGAGATTTTTTTTAAAATATTGTAAAACTAGCAACAATTCAAAATTCCTTTATAAATATATTTATTGAATAATACTTCAACAAAATATGAATGTAAGTTCATAAACTGTGAAAAAATAATGCGACAATGCAATATTCAGTGTTGACAGCTAGATTTTTTGTGGACATGAGGGGGGTTAGTGCGTCTGCCTAACAATACGAAGGTCCTGAGTAGTCAGGGTTATATCCCGGGCTCGGGATCTTTCCGTGTGGAGTTTGCATGTTCTCCTCGTGACTGCGTGGGTTCCCTCCGGGTACTCCGGCTTCCTCCCACTTCCAAAGACATGCACCTGGGGATAGGTTGATTGGCGACACTAAATTGGCCCTAGTGTGTGAATGTGAGTGTGAATGTTGTCTGTCTATCTGTGTTGGCCCTGTGATGAGGTGGCGACTTGTCCAGGGTGTACCCCGCCTTCCGCCTGATTGGCTGAGATAGGCACCAGCGCCCCCCGTGACCCCAAAGGGAATAAGCGGTAGAAAATGGATGGATGATGTTCCATAACTATTGATGTTAAATATTTCTTTTTTTGTGAAGAAATGTTTAGAATGAAGTTCATGAATCCAGATGGATCTCTATTACAATCCTCAAAGAGGGCACTTTATGTTGATTATTACTTCAATGTGTGGAAATCTGTATTTATAAATGAATCATTTGTTTATTTTTCAACAAGTTTTTAGTTATTTTTATATCTTTTTTTTCCAAATAGTTCAAGAAAGACCACTACAAATGAGCAATATTTTGCACTGTTATAAAATTTAATGAATCAGAAACATAGTGCTGTATTTTACTTCTTTATCTCTTTTTTTCAACCAAAAATGTTCACAGGGCACTTATTCTTCATTTACAATTGAAGTAAAAAATTGGCTTTGGAGCAATCAAAGCTGCTCACACGGTCACTAAGGTGGGCATTATGTTTGACAGATCAATTTAATGTGTATTATATGTATCCATGACAGCATTTTTGTTGTAAATTGTGAGGTGTGTCTGTTAAAACCATGTTTTTTTTTGCAAATGATGACAGATGTGAACAAGAGCATGCAATGTCTTTTTGTGATGATGTAAATGAGGTGTGGTTGTATTGTATATTAAGTATGTGTCCATGAAAGGGCATTTTATGACTTTTCTTAATTTGATTACATGATATGGTTTGATTTTATTGTCATAATTTTATTACATGATGTTTGTATCCCTTTAATTTTCGGTAGCCAGAGACTGCAAATAGAAATTAGCCATTTAGCTATAATATGATACAGAACATATCTGTCTTTGAGCTTAATGTTTCCGTGCATTGACTCTTCAAAAAAAGACTAAACTAAATGATTTAGAACACAGTAGGGTTGTACGGTATACCGGTGTTTGTATAGTACTGCGATACTAATGAATCATACTCGGTACTATACCGCCTCTAAAAAGTACATGTCCCACGCTCCACTGTCGTTGTCACATTGTGTCATTGCTGGTTTTATGAGCAGAGGAGCATGTTCCACAGCGCACAATCACAGAGTAATTACAAGCAGACACAGTGTGTAGACAGAAAAGGGAGAACGGACGCATTTTGGCTTAAAAACTAAAGATAAAGGAAAGAGGTGCTTTAAGACATGGCTAACTACTTAGCTGCTAAAGTCCATCCCCAGTCAGCAGTGTTTTAGCTACTTCTAAATCACTAATCCTCACCTCCAAGGCGACAAATAAAGTATGTTTCTTACAAGTATCAAGTGCAGGACGAGGAATAGCTAAACATGTTTCACTACACACCATACCTCACCGGCGTCACCGCTAATGACGCCGTTCCTGAATGTAAACAAATGCCATGGGTGGGTCTACACCTAACATCCAGTGTAATAATACAAAGTACAGCAGCGTATCTAGTCAATACTACTATGATAAAATGAATATTTTTTGGCATCAAAAATATATATATATATATTTTTTTATTTATAGTATGTTTATAAACTCAGGAAATATGTCCCTGGACACATGAGGACTTTGAATGTGACCAATGTATGATCCTGTAAATACTTGGTATCGGATCGATACCTAAATTTGTGGTTTCATCCAAAAACTAATGTAAAGTAACCAAACAACAGAAGAATACGTGATTATTACACTTAAACAAAAGTGTGTATAGAACATAAAGAAACAGAAAGTAAGCAAAACAGCAAATGAACAAGCAGATTAATAATCAATTTTTACAGCTTTTCCTTCATAATGTTGACAAAATAATACAATAATAGAGGACACAATATGTCATTGAATACCTCAGCAGATTAAATCAGGAGCCTTTGTTTGCTTACTTACTAAAAGAAGATAAGTTGTCTTGTATGTTCTCTATTTTATTTAAGGACAAACTTTTTTAAATTAAAGCCAATAATGCAATTTTTTTGTTGTCCCTTTTATTTAGAAAAGTACCGAAAAGTATCGACATATATTTCCCGATACCAACATTTTGGTATCAGCACAACACCAAAACATAGAGAAATAGGAAAGATGTGTGTTGTTGTCTCACAGAAGGATTGCGGATGTAAGCAAAATCTACCTCGAAAACAGTTTAAATATATATATATACAAAAACATGCACCTGGGGATAGGTTGATTGGCAACACTAAATTGGCCCTAGTGTGTGAATGTGAGTGTGAATGTTGTCTGTCTATCTGTGTTGGCCCTGCGATGAGGTGGCGACTTGTCCAGGGTGTAACCCGCCTTCCGCCCGATTGTAGCTGAGATAGGCGCCAGCGCCCCCCGTGACCCCAAAAAGGGAATAAGCGGTAGAAAATGGATGGATGGATATATATATATATATATATATATATATATATATATATATATATATATATATATATATATATATATATATATATATATATATATCACATCACCATTTTACTCAACAGAACAGCAACAATGCAAAAATGATCATCCAATTTAGAAATAATTTTGTTCATGAGTCCATGTCCTTTGTAACAAAGGCCAGTCAACTTTTAAGAAAATTGCTGGCAATCTGGATAGAGGGAGTACACAATCACTACACAAAGATGTTTTTTTCTAATATATATATATATATATATATATATATATATATATATATATATATATATATATACATTATCAACGATTATGCAAATTATATGATGAGTGTGAATGTTGTCTGTCTATCTGTGTTGGCCCTGTGATGAGATGGCGACTTGTCCAGGGTGTACACCGCCTTCCGCCCGATTGTAGCTGAGATAGGCACCAGCACCCCCCGCGACCCCGAAGGGAATAAGCGGTAGAAAATGGATGAATAGATATGATGCCATCCTATTTCCTATTTCCCATCTCCCAAGCACGCCCTTAGCGACGCCCCCATACCTAACATCATTCTCTGTTCGACTAATTTCACTTGATCAAACCTTTTTTAACATTCCACACTACAAAATAATAGAAGTATGTACGATTCCTGCTGTCGTATTTCAGAAATGTTTTGCAATGCATACATGTTATGTTACGTTACGTTATGTTATTTGATGTCATACTCAAGTGTGCTTGTGTATGCTTGCAGGCGGTCTACATGTTCTACGCGCTGGCCTTAGTGTGCGATGATTACTTCGTTCCCTCCCTCGACAAGATATGTGAGGTAAATTACAAGCAATTTATACAGATTATTTGCACAACAATCATGTTCACAACTTATTGTGTGTGTCTCTTATTAGCGACTTCAGCTGAGTGAGGATGTTGCAGGGGCGACCTTCATGGCAGCGGGCAGTTCAGCTCCTGAACTCTTCACCTCGGTCATAGGTAGGTATGCACCATATATATTTTTTGTCCTGCATCTCAAGACCGATAGATTCATTATTATTTTTATGCATTATTTTTTAAAGTAGATTTAAGGGCCATTTGTGCATACAAACAAAGGTGAATTTGACAAAATGTACCTATAGTAGAGATGCACGGTTTGCGGTCTCATCCGCGGAGTCCGTGGATAAAGCGCGGGTCGGGCGGGTGACATGACGAAAAACTAGATTTTAATTAGATCCGGGCGGGTGGCAGTTGAACCATCCGGAAATATTTTATAAAAATGGTTCTGGGATCGGTATCCTTTGCCATTCAAAGAGCCATTTACGACCCGTGTCACAAAGCGAAGAAGACAATAGGAGACGCTAATATTCTCTACAATGACTGTCGGCTGTCACCCAGATAATAAGAATCTGGGCGTGCTATGAAGCCATTGACTTTGTCGCCCTCTACAGCATGTACGATTTGCTTGTCAGCCCAGCATCATGTTGTGTGTGGCTTCCGCAGCAACACGCACACGACTGCAAGGCATACTGGGTGACACAGAGTACAATAATGGTTGTGATATAAACAATTTTAACACTCTTAGTAATATGCGCCACACTGTGAAACCACACCAAACAAGATTGACAAACACATTTCAGGAGGACATCCTCCCAGTAACACAACATAAACGCAACACAACAAATACCCAGAATCCTTGGTATCATGACAATTCCTGACTATTTTATACATCTCGCTAGCCGCAAACCCACCCCGTGCGTCGGTAAGGTGGGCGGGGTTGGGAGCGCGGGGGTGTAAAATATATTCAGGATTTGTCACGGATACAAAGGATTCTGGGTATTTGTTGTGTTGCATTTATGTTGTGTTACTGTGAGGATGTTCTCCCGAAATGTGTTTGTCAATCTTGTTTGGTGTGGCTTCACAGCGTGGCGCATATTAGTAAGTGTTAAAGTTGTTTATATCACAACCATCAGTGTACTCTGTGTCACCCAGTATGCCTTTCAATCTTGTACGTGTGATTGCTGAAGCTGCACACAACATGTTGCCAGACTAACAATCGGTGTGTACATGTTTTTGAAGATGTCAAAGGCAATGGCTTCACAGCACGCCAATATCCTCGTCATCAGGATGAACGCCAGTGGATAATCGCGAGAACGTTAGCGGCTCCAATTGTGTTAATTTCTCTGTGAAACGGGTTTAGATAGCTCTGTGAGAGGTAAAGGTAGCCAACCTCTGATGTATTTCAGCGGGCAGGTGGCGGGCGGTTGCGTTTCTGATAAAATTTTGGTTCGGGTGGATGGCGTGTGGATGACGACTTTGGTGATGCGGTTGCGGATGATATAGTTGCCTATCCGCGCATCTCTAACCTATAAGGTCTGTGTACCTTCCGTTCTATCTATTTAAAATTCTGAAATGCAAATCAAAAAACACATTTCTGACCATTTTTTCTATTGTCATTTCGAAACAAAAGTTGGTCAACTATTTAACAACACTTTTTTGAAACGACTGCTGAACAAAGATGTTACCATTATGCTAAAAACATGCTAAATGCAAAGGAATAGCTAAAATACTGCTTCCAGTTCAATTTGTCATCACACAGACAACCATGTATTTTTGCATTTTGGATGCCTTTTTTTTTCGAGTTTTGTGTTTATCTGGAAAAATCTAAATCTATAATAGGAACACAGCACAATGTCCAATTTTATGGCAATATTATAATGAAAATCAACCCGTTTATGTTGTTTTTAAAATCTACCATAAACTGTATAATAAAAATCAAAAAAACATTTCAGAATTGTAAACAGAATGAGCGCAAGGTACATTGACCCTGTAGATTTGTGGTCATCCACAATCCGTGTATTATTTGTTGATTAATTTTTCAAAAACCAAAAAAATCAAAGTAACGACTAATTTGTTCAATTTTGTGGGGGGGATTTCAAAACCAAAACAAATATTATTTCAGATTTTGTGCACAATTTGACAACGGACAAATTGGATAACGGGTATATGAACTTCTTTTTTGCAAATACATTCCGAAGTTAACCTCAAAGTAGTTCTAAATGGACTTGGGCTTGCAGGTACAAAAGGTCAAATAAGAGAGGGAGACAAAGCACTAAATCAAGTTGACGTTATTGGATGTTTTAGTTAATAAATAAATAAATAAAAAAACATTGATAATAGAAAAATATGCATTTTAAAATATTAATGTTTGTTTGGACATAGCCAAGATATCCAGCAATCATCTGCAAGCAAATTCCTTGTGAAGAAAAATGCGAATACACGTCTGGACAAGTGACCCAGTTCAGAGTTTTAATTTGACCTTTTTCAGATATTTGTCCAAATGTGTCAATGCCACCTCCGTGGTTCTAAATTCACTCAGGATTAAATTGCATGACTAACAAGGCCCTGAGCTACCTGCTGTCATCTAGTGGAAGATTATATAGCTGCACACAAAGGCACAAAAAGTCAACAGACATATTTTTGCCATAACTGAGAATTCGTTTTTTTTTAACATTTAGATAAAGTTGAAAAATTCCCATGGCACACCGTACTATCTCTCACAACACATTAATTAGTGTGCCGCGGCACAGTGGTTGATTAGCACTCTTTAAGGATTGTGCTCCTAGACACTATTTGCCACTTAGAAACTATTTTCACATTTAATAGTTTTTACCATGATTGCCTAAGCCCACTCAGGTTGGAAGAATAAAACTAAAATGGTCAAGTACACCATTAGAATAGAGTGGTATTGCAATATATATGTACTTAAAATATGTGTTTATTTAATAGTGTGGAGTTTAGGTATTAACATGATTTTCTACCAGCTGTCTTTCTTGCATTTTTCATTTCTAACTGTGTTTCTTTTACAAAGTATACTATCTTTTTTATCATTTTCTTAAGATTATTGTTCTTCCTGAGTGATGTAAACTATAAGCAGTAAATATTTGTGATCAGTCATTTGCTGTTAAGTCCGGCCCACTCATCACAAGATGAGGAAATCTTGACATAATTATTCAAGTTATTATCCAGTTTTGTATTACTGTACTGTATATTCAATATTTGTTTAGGTCAAAACAAAGTATTCCCATAACTTCAACTAGATTGAGACCAGGGGTGTCAAACGCATGGCCCGAGGGCCGGATCAGGCCCGCGAACAGGTTTTTTTTCCGCCTGCGGGATGACTTTGTTAAGTATAAAAATGAACCTGACATTTTTGAATGAAAGAAACAGCTGTTCTAAATGTGTCCACTGGATGTCGCAATATCACTTTTTTGTATCTTTGTAGATGATGCTACATATGTACAAAATTAACCAAATGATGTTCATACATCAGTCGAGGAAAATGATCAAACTAGATAAATAACATACTGTTATTTGATTTTGATATAATGTGTTTTATCTTGATAGATTGAAAATTAACACCAATGAGTTGACTGATGAACATCATCACAAAATTTATTTAGAAAATATAAATAACGACAAAAAAGATAGAATACTATTAACCACAACATGTAAATGTAAAAAAACAAAACAACAACATTATGATTTGTACAATTTTACAATGTGCTTATTTTATTTTTAAACAAAGATAATAATCTGAAGTTGTCTTTATTTTTAAGTTATCATGCCATGATTTTACCCACTTGGGAGTAGATTTTTCTCCACGTGGCCCTCAATCTAAAATGAGTTTGACACCCTTGATTTAGACCGTCGGAATTTGTGTATAATTAATTTATTGTTCTTTCCAGATAAAACCTACATTAACAAAACACATATATCTTTTTGGTTGTTTGTTTCCTGACCCAAAACGGAAAAAAATAAAAATAAAAAATAAAAATGTTCCTGTTGGAAAATGGACTAAAAAAGATAACGGGCTAATAAGCAGTTTTAGAAATAAATAATAATATAGATATGACAATGAGCATTTTTACACCAAAACTGGAGCAATGCAAATACCAATATAAAAAGCGCTATTGATCATGAACAATACCAATAGTTTACCTCTATTTTCAACAATACAGTTGTTCAAATGCAACAATACGTATACATAATGATAGCTAGAGAGATAATAAAAAAATTAAATTAAATAATAATAATAAAAAAAAAAGGAATACCAAAAGATGGAGGGGAAGAGAGAGAGGCAATTTATATTAATCTTGTAGATTGTTATAGTAACAATGGGTTAAGCTTTGTCAATATGCCATGTGTTACCCAGTTTACCCTAGGGCAACAACGTTGATATATGTTTGATGAAACGCGATTATGTGCATGAGTGTATGCATGTATATGTTCTTGTATATGAACAGAATGTGTATATGAATGTTTGTACAGTAATTGTATATGTACAGTATGTGTATGTTTGTACCGTGAATGTATATATGTACAGTATATACATGTTTGTTTGTACAGTGAATGTATATGTGCAGTATGTGAATGTTTGTACCGTGAATGTGCGTGTAAATGGACGGACTTGGAGTATGTAGGTATGTAATGTATTTGTGTATGTATGTGGGAGCATAGGTGCTTGTGTATGTACGTGTGTACGTATGAATAACGGTGTGTGTGAGTATATGTGTGTTTGTATGTACAATATATTTGACCCCCCATTAACAAAACACATATCTCTTTTTGGTTGTTTGTTTCCTGACCCAAAACGAAAAAAATAAAAAATAAACATTGTTTTTTTCCTGTTGGAAAATGGACAAAACAGATAACGGGCTAATAAATGTATTTTAAACAAAACTATTTCATACACCAAGTTTACCCAGAAGTAGTTCTACACGGACTTGGGCTTGCCTGTAAAAGAAATAGACGACGATAGGTGGACCAAGGGTCCAAACACAAATATGGATAGTTAATTAATGCATTTTTTATCAACTATCCCCATTATCTTCCATCTTCAATATTTATTTAGGTTAAAACTTCTTCTGTGTAAATTTGGTATATCCAATGGATTTGCCCCAAAAAGTTGTATAAAAACATTTGGTTGGATTTTATATCAGGTCAACACGCCACCATGTGGGTCACTCTTTCAGAGAGTGAACTGTTTTAGGAGACAATTAGGTAAATTAATCACATTAAAACCTCCGCCCTGCGGTCGCAATCAGAGTCTGTATGTACAGCTCTGCAATGGCCTGTTCAGTCTCTTTCAATCAATCAATCAATGTTTACTTATATAGCCCTAAATCACTAGTGTCTCAAAGGGCTGCACAAACCACTACGACATCCTCGGTAGGCCCACATAAGGGCAAGGAAAACTCACACCCAGTGGGACATCGGTGACAATGATGACTATGAGAACCTTGGAGAGGAGGAAAGTAATGGATGTCGAGCGGGTCTAACATGATACTGTGAGAGTTCAATCCATAATGGATTCAACACAGTCGCGAGAGTCCAGTCCAAAGCGGATCCACCACAGCAGCGAGAGTCCCGTTCACAGTCCCCTCCTGGAGCTCTTGAGTATGGTTTTCAGATTGAGAAAAGATTATATGAAACTATCGATAGCGATACTTATATGCCTTCTTCCTTAAGGAACAGCTTGTTGCTGCAAGTAAAGAAGAGTAAAATCATCACACCGTTTTTGTACATATATTTCAATCAATCAGTCAATCAACGTTTATTTATATAGCCCTAAATCACAAGTGTGTCAAAGGGGTGCACAAACCACAACAACATCCTCCGTAGAGCCCACACAAGGGCAAAGAAAACTCACCCCAGTGGGATGTCGGTGACAGTGACAGTAATGACTATGAAAAACCTTGGATTGCAGGGCTGAAGAGTGCAGGGCCAAGGACTGAACCCTGGGGAACTCCACACATTACCTTAACATAGTCCGAGGTCACATTGTTATGGGAGACGCACTGCATCCTGTCAGTAAGATGAGAGTTAAACAAAGACAGGGCTAAGTCTGACATACCAATTCGTGTTTTGATACGCTCTAATAAAATATTATGATCGATGGTATCGAAAGCAGCGCTAAGATCGAGGAGCAGCAACATTGATGATGCATCAGAATCCATCGTTAGCAATAGATCATTAGTCATTTTTGCGAGGGCTGTTTCCGTAGAGTGATTTGCCCTGAAATCGGATTGAAAGGTTTCACATAGATTGTTGGACGCAAGTGTTCATTTAGCTGCCCTGCAACAAGTTTTTCGAGGATTTTCGAAATAAAAGGAAGGTGAGACACCGGTTGGTAGTTTACCATGAGGTCAGGATCGAGGTTAGGTTTTGGAATGCTAGGGTAACAGTGCCATAGGAAAGTGATAAGTCTGTAATATTTAGCACTGATGGACCTAATTATACAAAGAGCTCCTTGATAAGTTTCCCAGGAAGTGGGTCAAGTAAACATGTTCTTTGTTTTATTCCATTTACATGTAACAGTATATACACTTCTAATGTTATTTCATCAAAACGAGAGAAACTATTTTGGAGGGCAGTATTCGCCGTTAATAGAACCTAGTTGTAGCTAGGATGCATTGTCTTTAATCTCCTTTCTAATGAGTTCAATTTTCTTATTAAAGAAATTCATAAAGTCATCTGCCGAGTGGGTGGAGCTACTGGAAGGAGTCCCTTGTTGGGTTAGCGATGCTACCGTACTCAACAAAAATTTAGGATCCTTTTTATTAGGGCGGATGAGATTTGAGTAAAATTTAGCTTTAGCTGCGGTAAGTATGCGTTTATAAGTTATTAAACTATCACTCCATGCTTGATGGAAAACCTCTAGTTTGGTCGCGCGCCATTTGCGTTCCAGCTTTCTACATGATAAAATATGAGCTCTAGTTTCTTCTGTAAACCATGAGGAACGCCTTTTTGGAGCCTTTTTTTTTACTTCAGCGGTGCTATACTATGAATGGTTTTGCGCAGGGCGTAGTTTAAGTTGTTAGTGAGGTTATCAATAGAGCCCACATACTTTGGGAATGGTGTCATTACCGAGGGCAGTTGGTCAGCAAGAGTCGTCGTTGTGGCCGTATTAATGTTGCGGCTGCTATAGCAGTTATTATTATTATTAGCTTGCCGAACATGAGTCTGAACATCGAATTTTATAAGGTAATGATCGGACATTACTTTAGTATACGGGAGTATCATAACTTTGGAAACGGTGAAACCCCTGACAAGCACTAGGTCTATCGTATTACCATTACGATGTGTGGGTTAATTTATTATTTGTGTAAGACCACAGCTATCAATTATAGTCTGGAGCGCCACGCACGGTGGGTCCGATGGGGTATTCATATGGATATTAAAGTCCCCCATTTTAATTATATTATCGGCATGTGTCACTAGATCAGCAACGAAGTCTGAGAATTCACTGATAAAGTCCGAATAGAGTCCTGGGGGGCGGCAGATAACAGTCAGGTATAGAGGCAGCGGTGTGACGGACCTCATAGTAAGCCCCTCAAACGATTTATATTTATTATTCAGGTTAGGAATAAGGTGAAAGTTTTCATTGTATATTAGTGCACCCCCCCCCCCCCCTGCCCCCCCCCTCCTCCCCTTCCCCTTTTAAGGGGACGGGCAATATGCGTATAGTTAGGAGGAGATGCCTCATTTTGCGCAAAAAAGTTGTCTGGTCTAAGCCAGGTTTTGCTGAGACCGATGACGTCAAGATTGTTGTCTCTAATGACCTCATTAACTAATAACGTTTTGGGAGACAATGATCTTATGTTTAAAAAGCCCATATTATAGGTAGTGGGCTGTTTTAAGGAGTTTTTGATCAAACTATCCGAACTAGCAATATTATTAATGTTGCGTTCATTATGCGTAGTGCACTTAAAATAATTACGACCATATCTAAGAATTAATATGATGGGAATTTTCAGATTTTTTGCTTGGTGCTGCGATAAACTGAACGCATCATAATTTGCCACCTCAGTAGAGCGCATGTCCAACTCTGACACAGTCATAGCAGAAAAAATATGTGAGTTGTGTATTATTCTAAGAAAATTGCTATTTGTGGAGGGATTTTCCAGCCTGGCGCTGGCTAGTTCTAACTTAACTGACTCCTCACCCAGACTAGCAGGCTCGCGTCTTCCATTTAAATCCAGCTTCAGGTAGTCTAGTTTGTTTTCCAGGGATCAGATGTTTGAAAGCAGGATGAAAGGAAGCGGCGTTCTGTGGGGATTAGCCTTTTGCTTTGTTGTTAGCCCCGCTCGGCAACCCCGCTTCTGCTTCCGATCTCACCGCTTACGTGTCTTCCGTTGACGGCCCCCGCTGGTACTATACTCCGCTGCATCAGAGGCTGATGGATGTAGCCGGCGAAGTATTCCCATGCTAGCGAGGTGGTCCAACATACACGCATCTTTCAGTCCAAAACGGCCCGATTCTATCTACATCCAGAATTGTCTGGCGGTCGGTCATATGTGACCACGGAGTGACCACGCTGTATGCCAGCCATGAAATTTTCAGAATTGTCCAGTATTTTCGCCAAATGTTCTCTTTCTACAATGAGCGTCTGTAAGCCACAGCCCGTCAAGGCGCCGCCATCTTATTATTTTGCAGTACTGCAGGGAGGCTCTTTTCCCGTGAAGGAAGAACCCTACCTCACATGGCTTAAGTTGTTTGTTGCGGTCTTCGACTAAGTGAATAGTGAGAGACAAAAAACTACTTACTTTTCAAGCTGAGAAGAGCCACTGCAGCCGGAAGGTCATACGCTACCTGAGGCTTTTTCACACAAGTTTTTTCCACCGGGACGGCGATGGTGACATTTTTTTCCTTCCCTCAATGTCCCCTGGCTAAGTAAAACGACGATGTGCGGAAGGAGAATCGCCCGGACGCGGAGTTTGGGCAGCTACAGGTGCAGCCAATGCAAGATACCCTGCAGGAGCTTGTTCGTGCTCAGCTTTCTTTAGGTCTCCATGACGTGCACAGGCCAGCTACTGAGGTCTGGGATAAGGATCCAGATGGGCTTTCTGTTGCAACCTCTGATTATCTGGACTATCCGCATGACCCCCAGTTCGAGGTGGATATCTAGTCACTCTTTGAATTGGGGCATGGCTGAGTCGATGGGCCCTTTTGATAGGGCTGTGATTGTGAGAGCAACAGCATGCTCCTTCCCCAGCTGCTTTAGTGTTTGACAGAGGTTAACGCTAACGTAGGTCGGAAAGGCTCCCTATTCTCCCTGATTTTTTGCTTGAATCCATAAATCAGCCAACATGATTTGAATGCATCACTGCACATGGTACTGCTGGAGTCTGTGATGGAAGTACCAGCTCCACATTTGCGCTGGGGCCATGGGCCCCCTTCCGGTTGTCTCTACAGCCTCCAGTCACCGCCACCAGCCTGTCCTTGTCTCTTAGCACCTTCACAAAGTCCATTGAGGTGGCAGTGGCTCGTCTTTGTTGCCAGGGTGTTCATATCTTTAATTGCTTATGCAATTGGTTGGTCTACTCCCCAATGGAAAAACGATCCCGGCTCGACACCATGCCCGTGTTGAAACACTTTGAGGACCTGAGGCTGGCATTGAGGGAAAATAGTTTCTTTGTTCCCTGCAGGACAGTTGAACATCTGGGGTTGGTTATAGATTAACCTCAATGAGAGCTGTCCTGAGCCTGAAAAGGAAAGTGTGCTGATGAATAGCTTTTCACATTTAACTGTGGACAAACAGGTAACAATGAAGGATGGTTGGAGGCTGTTGGGCCTCATGGCAGCAGACTGGGGTACACTATAGAAACAATCTCCGACCCTGGGCCCGTGGAGTGTGTTTTGGGGGAGGCTCACATCAACCTGCTCAAACTCTCAGGCCATGGTGTATTCATGTCCCGTGTTTCAAGGAAAGCATGTGTTGGTTCGGACCGACAATTCTACCGCAGTTGCCTAAATCAACCACCAAGGAGGTCTGCGGTTGTAGCCTCAGCACGACTTGGCATCATACTTGCCAACTCTCCCGGATTTTCCAGGAGACTCACGAAAACCTCATGGAACAAATGTTCTCCCGAAAATCTCCCGAAATTTAGGCGGAGCTGGAGGCCACGCCCCCTCCAGCTCCATGCGGACCTGAGTGACGTGTACACAGAGCGTGTCTGCCCAATGACGTTATAACTGTAGAATGATCGAGGGCGAGTTCTTGGTTTCTTATGTGGGTTTATTGTTAGGGAGTTTCATCAACGTCCTCCCAGCGCTGCAACAACACACAAAAACAGCAGTCCCTTTTCGTCTACCGTAAAGCAGTTCGTCCGCCATAAAAAGCAATGTTGTGAGACTCTTAAACAGGACAATACTGCCATCTACTGTACATGCATATGGTTAGAAAAACAAAGATGGAAAAATTAACCCTTAACTCAACAATGAGTAGATGAGTGTTATGTGTGTGTAAATGTGTAAATAAATGAACACTGAAATTCAAGTATTTCTTATATATATATATATATATATATATATATATATATAATTTTCAGAATTGTCCAGTATTTTCGCCAAATGTTCTCTTTCTACCATGAGCGTCTGTAAGCCGCAGCCCGTCAAGGCGCCGCCATCTTATTATTTTGCAGTATATATATATATATATATATATATATATATATATATACTGTATATATATATATATATACTGTATATATATATATATATATATATATATATATATATATATATATATATATATATATATATATATGTATATATATATAATATACTCCTCTCTGAGCTGCCACCTTACAGTGGTAGAGGAGTTTTCGTGTCCCAATGATCCTAGGAGATATGTTGTCCGGGGGCTTTAAGCCCCCTAGTAGGGTCTCCCAAAGCAAACTGGTCCTAGGTGAGGTACCAGACAAAGAGCAGCAAGAAGACCTCTATGATGAAGACAAGAAAAG